>NC_057796.1:255160680-255162971 GCF_018294505.1 Triticum aestivum
CCCCCCAGATCCACGCCGCTCCTTCCTTCCCCACGCCCGACGCGGTCGCCGCCGTTCTCCGTCGTTCCCGCGGCCACCGTGCCCCAATCGCCACTTCGCCGTGTCGTACGCCGTCGCCGCCCTCGACTACATCACCTCCGCCTCTCCGTTGAAGCTTGGAGCCACTGCAACGACCTCCCCGAGCTCGTCTTCCCCGCACGGCCGCCGTCGATCGCCGCCCCGTTTCGCCGCCTCGAGCCTCCCCCGAGCTCACTCTCGCACACCTGCAGGCTCAATGTGAGCCTCTCCCCCTCCTCCCCTGTCCTTTCGCTCTCGCGCGCCCCCTAGCTGCTTCCCCCCCGCGCGCCCGAACGCAGCGCCGCGGAGCTCGCCGCCGGCAAGGCTCCGGTGACCTTTTGGTCACGGGCTCAAGCCCGTTGCACTCCCCACCGCGCGTAGATGCTCCCCAGCCCCTCCGCTTGCTCGATAGCACACCGTAGCCCCGTCTCCGTCGGGCACCCGTGCGCGCCGCCGCCTCCGCCACTCCCCGGCGCCGATTCCGGCCAGGTCCGGCGAAGCTACGGCCACCACTGGATGCGGCGCTGCGAGCTCCTTCGAATGAGCCTAGCCCCGCTCCTCCCCGAGCCCCGTAGCGCGATTCCGGCCAACTCCGGCGAGGGGCCGCCGCTGTTTTGGTCGCCGGAGTCGCTCCGGCGCCGGCCGCCGACGTGGCTGGCCTGGGGCCACCCCAGTGCCACTGCCAGTGGGCCCCGCAGGCCCCGTTGACTGGGTCAACCCAGTCAACGTGCTGACTGGGCAGGCCCAGCCACTGACATGCGGGCCCTGCCGCATAATTAACAAAAAAAATGTGTTTTATAAATAAAACTAATTAATTAACCTAATCAGTCACTGACAGGTGGGCCCAGTAGTTTTACTAACTAAATTTAGATTAGTTTGAACTCTGTTTAACCCACTGTCTATGACAGGTGGGTCCCCCGTGTCAGTTTTGACCAGTCAACCGGACTCTTGACCGCTGACGTCACTCATACGTCATGCTGACGTCATATCCCTTTTCTGTTAATTAAATAATTCCAGAAATTCAAATAATCTTTGAAAATTCATATCTTTTAAACCGTAACTCGGATGAAAATGTTTTCTATATGAAAGTTGCTCAGAACGACGAGACGAATCCGAATACGCAGTCCGTTTGTCCACCACACCTTCCTAACCTATCGAACTAGCAACTTTCCCCCTTCGGTCCGTCTGTCCGACGCCCGCGAGTCCTTGGTGCCCCGCCGTTGCCGTCACATCCGCGGCTCATAGGGGCTAGAACTTAGTGATCTGCTGCCTTCGTCGGACTCATCGATCGTGCCCTGGTTGAGGGCCCCGAATCGTGGGATGACGGCGCGGACCGCCGCAAGGGCTTGCGGCGTAACCCCAGGGCATGGCGGCGTTGCGGCCAGCGAGCAGCCCCTGAAGTGCGTGCCCCCTGACCCGTGGGACGACGGAACGGAGGCAATCGCATAACCCAACGACAGGGCGTGGCGGCGTTGCGGCGTTGCGGCCAGTGAGGAGCGGCGGCGTGCCCTGAATCGAGAGGAACAGGTATGTTCACTTTCTGTTCGCTTTGTGTTTGCTTTCTGTAGTCTCAAAGCAGAGCAGTGGTCACTGCAAATTTTATCCGAGAATGTGCAACAAAAGCACGTTGAGAAGTTCCTGTGAACCCTAATTTATTTCTTGAGAAAGCAAACTTATTTATCCTTGCTCTGTTTTTTGTGTACTATAAGATTGTTCGTTTGTACCCAGCATGTGTACGTGATGTGCCCTGCCGCTGTGTGTGCTTCCTGCTAATGTGTGTGTGCTTCCTGCTTGTAACACCCCGAGGATCATGCTACAGTAACTCTCTGTGATTAAGCTAATCATGTTGCTAAACAGGGCTTGATCACATTGGAATCAGATTTCTTTTCAAACTCCTAATTCAAACTTCAATTAAAATTAAAGTGGAAAATAAAAGTTTTCAAAAATTTAAACAAAAATGTTCGGTGGGTGCCAAATAATACACTGGTAATTATTGTGGAGAAAACTCCTTTTTAGAAAATGCCTAAGTATTTTAAAATGGATTAAAAGGTGAAAGAAAATAAATAAAAGAAAATGCAAAACAAAACAGAAAACAAAAAAATAAAAACAAAAGCCCCCCCACTGGACCTGGCCCAACTGGGCCAACCCCAGGCCCAGCCGGCCAGCACCATCCCCCCCCCCGGCCGAAAGGCCCAGCTCCACCCCGGCCCACCTCTCCCACTCGCCCTCCCCTT
>NC_057796.1:255164045-255250087 GCF_018294505.1 Triticum aestivum
CTCCGCCGCTCGCCGGCGCCGATTCCGGCCAGGTCCGGCGAAGCTACGGCCACCACTGGATGCGGCGCTGCGAGCTCCTTCGAATGAGCCTAGCCCCGCTCCTCCCCGAGCCCCGTAGCGCGATTCCGGCCAACTCCGGCGAGGGGCCGCCGCTGTTTTGGTCGCCGGAGTCGCTCCGGCGCCGGCCGCCGACGTGGCTGGCCTGGGGCCACCCCAGTGCCACTGCCAGTGGGCCCCGCAGGCCCCGTTGACTGGGTCAACCCAGTCAACGTGCTGACTGGGCAGGCCCAGCCACTGACATGCGGGCCCCGCCGCATAATTAACAAAAAAAATGTGTTTTATAAATAAAACTAATTAATTAACCTAATCAGTCACTGACAGGTGGGCCCAGTAGTTTTACTAACTAAATTTAGATTAGTTTGAACTCTGTTTAACCCACTGTCTATGACAGGTGGGTCCCCCGTGTCAGTTTTGACCAGTCAACCGGACTCTTGACCGCTGACGTCACTCATACGTCATGCTGACGTCATATCCCTTTTCTGTTAATTAAATAATTCCAGAAATTCAAATAATCTTTGAAAATTCATATCTTTTAAACCGTAACTCGGATGAAAATGTTTTCTATATGAAAGTTGCTCAGAACGACGAGACGAATCCGAATACGCAGTCCGTTCGTCCACCACACCTCCCTAACCTATCGAACTAGCAACTTTCCCCCTTCGGTCCGTCTGTCCGAAAACGCGAAACATCGGGAATACCTCCCGGATGTCCCCCCCCCTTCGCCGGTACCACCTACTGTCGCGTTAGGACACACCTAGCACCGTTCATTGTCATGTCACGCATCGTCATGCTTATGTTTGCATTGTATTTACTGTTTCTTCCCCCTCTTCTCTCCGGTAGACTACGAGACCGACACTGCTGCTGCCCAGTTCGCCTACGGAGTCGACGACCCCTCCTACTTGCCAGAGCAACCAGGCAAGCCCCCCCCCCTTGATCACCAGATATCGCCTATTCTTCTCTATACTGCTTGCATTAGAGTAGTGTAGCATGTTACTGTTTTTCGATATCCTATCCTGATGCATAGCCTATCCTTGCTACTACTGTTGATACCTTTACCTGCAATCCTACATGCTTAGTATAGGATGCTAGATTTCCATCAGTGGCCCTACATTCTTGTCCGTCTGCTGTGCTATACTATCGGGCCGTGATCACCTGGGCGGTGATCACGGGTATATACTTATATACTACATACATGACACATGTGATGACTAAAGTCGGGTCGGCTCGTAGGAGTACCCGCAAGTGGATCTTTGTGGCGGAGCGACAGGGCAGGTTGAGACCGCCTAGGTGAGAGGTGGGCCTGGCCCTGGTCGGCGTTCGCGGATACTTAACACGCTTAACGAGATCTTGGTATTTGATCTGAGTCTGGCCATTTGGTCTATACGCACTAACCATCTACGCGGGAGTAGTTATGGGTATCCCGGCGTCGTAGTATCAGCCGAAGCCTTCTTGACGTCAGCGACTGAGTGGCGCGCGCCGGATTGGACTGGAACGCCACTAGGCTAGGTCTGCTTCCGGCCGCGTACGCAACGTGCAGGTGTGCATAGGGCGATGGGCCCAGACCCCTGCGCGCATAGGGTTAGACCGGCGTGTTGACCGCTCTGTTGTGCTTAGGTGGGGCTGCGACGCGTTGATCTTACGAGGCCGGGCATGACCCAGAAAAGTGTGTCCGGCCAAATGGGATCGAGCGTGTTGGGTTATGTGGTGCACCCCTGCAGGGAAGTTTATCTATTCGAATAGCCGTGTCCCTCGGTAAAAGGACGACCCGGAGTTGTACCTTGACCTTATGACAACTAGAACTGGATACTGAATAAAATACACCCTTCCAAGTGCCAGATACAACCCGGTGATCGCTCTCTAACAGGGCGACGAGGAGGGGATCGCCGGGTAGGATTATGCTATGCGATGCTACTTGGAGGACTTCAATCTACTCTCTTCTACATGCTGCAAGATGGAGGCTGCCAGAAGCGTAGTCTTCGACAGGACTAGCTATCCCCCCTTTTATTCTGGCATTCTGCCGTTCAGTCCACTGATATGCCCCTTTACACATATACCCATGCATATGTAGTGTAGCTCCTTGCTTGCGAGTACTTTGGATGAGTACTCACGGTTGCTTCTCTCCCTCTTTTCCCCCTTTCCCTTCTATCTGGTTGTCACAACCAGATGCTGGAGTCCAGGAGCCAGACGCCACCGTCGACGAAGACACCTACGACACTGGAGGTGCCTACTACTACGTGCAGCCCGCTGACGACGATCAGGAGTAGTTAGGAGGATCCCAGGCAGGAGGCCGGCGCCTCGTTCGAATCTGTATCCCAGTTTGTGCTAGCCTTCTTAAGGCAAACTTGTTTAACTTATGTCTGTACTCAGATATTGTTGCTCCCGCTGACTCGTCTGTGATCGAGCACTTGTATTCGAGCCCTCGAGGCCCCTGGCTTGTATTATGATGCTTGTATGACTTATTTATGTTGTAGAGTTGTGTTGTGATATCTTTCCGTAAGTCCCTGATCTTGATCGTACACATTTGCGTGCATGATTAGTGTACGGTCAAATCGGGGGCGTCACACTGCTAATGTAGTTTGACCATGCGTTCCTGGCTTCCCCGGCGATGCCGACATGGCAGGGCAGGACCCAGTGGCCATCTTCGGCGCCTTCATGGACTTCGTCAGTGCTGACCTCTGCTTCATCATCTACGGCCACGACCCCTTTGCCGTCGGCATCATCTGGTACCTTGGAATGCAAATTAAATGTGTTCATGGAGTGGGGTGTAATTGTGATTTGTGCAATGGCTGTCATTCGCGTTCAGCAGGGGCTGCAAGTTCTATCGCTATAAGCCTGACTTGCAGCGGCAACAACAGATTCAGATGTGGTAAGCTCATCATTCATTCTCTCAGGAGAAGATGACCAAATTGATTCAAATTTTGTGTTCTGATCTTCATGTTGCGAGGTTTGCGATCGCATGTATGGTCGGGACTACGTGGGTCCGGCGACCAATTGCTTGCATCTCTTGCTGTATGGTGATGATGACTGGCTCCTGTTAAATCCAATACGACTGCACTTCTTCGCTTCAGGTGGCCGTGAAGCTCTGACTCCATCCTCACGACACTCAAACCTGTCTTGATGATTGCATCAGATTGCAACTCTATTATCTTTTCATACCATGATATGTGTGCATGTCTCTTCGGTTCTCAAACAAGAAATACTTTTCTTTTAGTTTGCTTTGTGGGTAACATGCAGTGTACAGTTGGTAGCAGATTATGATGCAAGTTTGTTTGTTTTCACTCCAAGCATGATTTTTATGATACATGATGCTACTCTGGGGCTGCTCCTCACTACCAGTCACAGCAAGATGGGGCCCCTGGTGGTCCTCTGAAATTTGATTCCCTCAATGGTCAAGGATCGTTTTGCTTGAAGTCTGATGTACATTTTTTTTAATCTCATGTAGGAAGAAGGTATCCCCCTTATACGAAGATTTCTAGCTTGCCTATGTGTTGTAATGTTAATAAGTGCATTCGGCCAATCAATTTGTGGACCAAATGAACTTGTTGTGGATATAGAAGAACAAGGCGGCACACAAGGAGCTGCCTGAATTGCAGTGGCAGCGGTGTTGTAATATGTAAGAGTTTTGCATCAACTTGGTCTCTTTTCTATGTATAAGTCTGATGCATTGGCCCTTGATTATCAGGAATCAAGCTTGTGAAGAACAATTTCGTTACTTTAATGATACACACTTGCAGTAAGTCATTCAGAGATATATTCAGTACATGTTAGGTTGCCAAGCTCAGAGCCACCTGTTGTCTCCATAAATTCGCTGAAAGCAAAAATCATTTGCCCATAGTCATGTGAAACCTTCTAGAATTCTTTTTAGTATTTTGCACTGCTTGTGCATTTCTTTTTTTATCACTTCTAATAACCTCATTGATTCATTTTTCCTATCGTCATGTCAGTCCTTGCTCTAAATTTTTTGTTAATATGTTGTACTTCTTGTGCATTTCCATTTTTATCACTTCTAATAATCTCATTGACTGTTTACATCTCATCGTGTTTACCAAGAACACGAGTGATAATTTGAATTTTGTATAGATCTTGTGGTTTGATTTGATTCCCCTTGTGTTTGATGCAGAGGTGGATTTTCCTGCCAACTTTTTTTCAGTTACAGTGGTAGTAGCATGGATGTAGCGGTGGATCCGATTCCCCTGTTGATTTTCTTTCTGCTAGCCTGGGCGTTTGATTCCACTGGCCTTTTTTGCTGTTAGATGCAGGGGTGTGTGTTTTTAGGTAGTACTTGCATCTAAGTTACATCAATTTCAGTGAAATTTCCTCTCAAATCACAGAGTAGTGACACTGTAATTTCAGTGTAATTTCGAAAGTTAACCACAGTTCAATTTTTTCTGTTACTTCTGTGATTTTTTTTGGGGGGAGGGGTTGCCCTATGTTGGGTCTCCAAGCATTCTAGAACCTTTTTCTTTTTGTGGTTTGTCTTCGTTGGGTAGTATTTGTATCAATTTTATAACCTTTTTTCTATGTTTTCTGTAGTGTTGCATCTAAGTTTGCAGCAGCTCCAAGATTGTAATCTCGTTAGTTACAGTGTAATTTCCTCTGAGATTACAGAGTAATCATAGTGTTCTTACAGTGTACTTGTAATTGCAGTGTAATTTGCAGGTAAGTACACTGTAAATCCCACTACTATGTTATTGTAATTACAGTGCAATTTCTCTATAATTTATAGTGTTGTTATAGTGTAATTTCCATGGGTAATCACAGTGCATTCTTACTAGAATATTTCTTTTTTATATCTCATTTCTTCTATATACATTTTCTTTACATTATTCTTCCTTGTTGCAGTTTGCTTCCCTGTAACCATTCAAAAGCATTGGTTTTCTTAAATCGTTTGTTGGAAGGGAAGAGCCTTTGCTTTCCTAGATCCAGCTTTCAATGAGCAGTCTGAATTTCTCTTGCAGATTAGAATGATGGAAATTAAGAATTGATTCTAATTTCTTATTTGATCCCTTTTTCAGAATGCAAATTAACAATGATGGAGAAGAATGCTTTTTTGCTTGAGAGAGATGTTGAACTTCTTTTTTCACACTATGGATAGGGCAGTGTGTATGTTGGTTCAGTGTGTCTTCATCTGTAGAAGAGAAAGTGTGTATGTTGGTTCAGCTGTGTCTCTATAATCCGTAGATGACACGAGGTACTATACTTGCAAGGTTTTCTTACTGTAATTTCAAGGTTTTTCACTGCTTGTCATGAATGCAAGTGTGTCCAGCCCAACCGACGTACATACATACCAACTCATGACTTGGGGCTGCAAACCGGTGTCTTTGAGACTCGACAAGTTCCGGTCGTAATATCATTGTAATTTTAGAAGTTCTAGTGCTAATTTGACTAAGTTTTGTGCATCTAGACTTTAACTCTTAAGAGCAACTCTAGCAGACCCCGCATCCTCCCGACCCGCAAAACATTTTTGCAGTTCGCGGAAAAACGTCTTTGCGGGTCGGCGCGGACGGCCGCAGTTGCAGACCCCGCATAATGGACCCGTAAAAAAGGATATTCCCAGAATATGCTTTTTTATGGGTTGGGGTTGCGGCGTCTGATCTGGCGCATCCCTTCCCGGCCTGCAAAACTTAAATTTGCAACTCAATTTGATATAGCATATTGCATTGCTTTGACAACATTGAATACAAAAAGCATCACCAAATCTTTGCTAGAATAGTAAGACCAAAGAAAACAAGAACTACAAGAATGCATTTTAGAAGATTTTCAATTTCCATAACTGCTCCCACTAGTTGGACTAATATCTTCTTCATGCATTCGTTGTTGATCTGTGGATTCTTGATTTTGCATTCTTTTTTTTTCATCTTTGGTTCGGTAGAAGTAGATGTTGCTTCCCCTCTAGTTGCACATGCAGCCGCATCATTGCCTTCAATTGTATTAAGGAGTGCACTAACATCTATTAAATTTCTTTCTATCAACAAATCAATGTATTGCCCTTCCCAAAACCAAAATGAGCATCCTTCGTCCTACACAAAAGAATGAGCAAGCTCGAAGTGAGCCACCGCAATTTAGCTAAAGAATGAATTGTGAAACGAGCTACCACAAGTGCACGTACCCCGTTGTTTTTGCATTTGAAGAACATCCATCCAAGGTGCTTCGGCGTGCTCGAAGTGAGCCGCAGCACTTTCCGCGTGCAGTCGTCGCACTCTATGAGCGGCATCGGTATGGGAGATGCTCCCTTGTCTGGGCTGCGGGAGAGGCTCCCCGACCACTCCATCGCTTGGGGCAGCAACCGGCGGCCGGAAAAAGCCAAATCCGGCGGCCCGCGATGAAGTGTGCAGATCCGCAAATCCGGCGGCCGCCGACGCAGTGGGGGGGAGGGGGAGGCCTCGTGCGCGTGGCGGCCTTCCGGCGGGCTCCTGCCGGCTGCGGTCGCCGGAATCGTGGGCGGCGGCCGGCGGCGGCGCGAGAGGGGAGAGGAGAGGTGGTTGGTGGGAGAAAGCGCGGGCCCCCACCAACCACTTCCACTTATATGCAGGGCACCGCAGTCGTGAGGGGGAAACCCGCGTTTTCCCGGGTTGGGCTCGGGATTTTGCCGCGCCCCCTAAAATTTTTTGCGGGCCGGGGCGGGATGCTGGGTCTGATCGGGCAGGTTTTTCCGCCCCGGCCCACATTTTGGCGGTTATTTCACGGGTCGGGGCGGGATGCGGGGTCTGCTAGAGTTGCTCTAAAATATCACTATAAGTAGACTGCAAGTTACCGGCAAACTGTAATGGCAGTCTAATTATCACTATAATTTTCTCCCAAATGTTGTAAGTGGACTGTGCATTGATGCCAGACCTAGAAAGGGTACTTGATGGATCAGTAGGCTGTGGATCAGAGAGGGTACGTTGATGGTCCAGTTCCAACCTGATTAGGATTGGCATTTTACCGTTGACATGCATACACTGGAGATACACTAAAAAGGGACACACAAATACATACAAGTGTCGTTCTATTATTGATTGAAAAACTTGACTGATGTCCATTGATTTTCAGTCAAACGTCAAAGAGACATAATGAATCTTTCAGTTATGAACTTTATGACAATAATGACTCTCAAGTTCAGCAAGAGCTCGTACAAAAGATATGGAAAGTGTTTGAGACTATACTAGAAAAGGTAATTACTTCTCTCAATTCGTAGTGCCGAGCCACGAACGCTGCCCGACGTCGGAGATCTCCAGTCCGAAGTTCCCGAAGGGCGACCGAAGAAACCGGACTTGCCCTTCGGCGTCTTCTTCGGCGCCATCGGGGAGCGGCCGGTGGCCGAGCGGGGAGCGGGGCGGCGACGTGCGGAGCGGGGCGGAGGCAGACGGAGCGGGGCGGAGGCGGACGGAGCGGGCGGCGGACGGAGCAGCGCCAGAGAGGAGGCGGACGGAGCGGGGCCAGGCGGAGGATGGACCGGAGGCGGATGCGTCCGGAGAGGAGGCGGGCAGGGTCAGGGCGAGCGAAGGCGAACGCGATGGGGCAGCGCGGCGGCAGGCAGTGGCCAAGGCGGGGTGGAATCAGTGGCGGGGGTCTGGATCTACGGCGGGGCGAGGCCTTAAAAAGTTAACACGTAACTCTTGCAAACTACTCCCTCTGTTCCATAATGTAAGATGTTTTTTTACATTAATGTAGTGTCAAAAAGCGTCTTATATTATGAGACGGAGGGAGTATTTCAAGAGCCCGTGACTCTGCCGAGGGCTCCCCGGTAGGTTCTAGTCTCTCTTTATACACTCTACTAGTTACCAGTAGTATCACGTGGTTGTAGCCCTCCCACTTCCCCGCATTACCAGGATCACCACAGATCTGCAGTTTGGAGTTTACTTTCAGTCTTAGCCAATCTTCAATCAGCAATGTGACGATATGAATTTTTTAGTTCCCTTTGATCCGTGAGAATTTTACCCAGCACGTGTTGATATATATCGAACTGTTCCATGTGAATTCTTTGACACTTATCTTTCTCGAAGTGTTGTCAGGAAGAAATCTTTGGATGTCTACAGAGCTCAGTCGCTGGTTGCATTGACAAACAAGCCATGTGCGCCATCTAATAACAAAGCCACGCGCCCCAAGATTTCCCAAATAAATGCAAATCCGTCAACCACCCCAGGTTTTCAGTATAAGTTCAGATCATCTCTGTAAGAGCAGCAATGTTCATTTCCTTTTTCTCTTGCGTCCAAGATGAGGCTGTTCTTCAAGCTCTTCGCCGTCTTGGCCATCATGGCTGCTCTGTCGGCTACAAATGTGCTGTCGCCAGTTGGTGTGTGGGCGAGGACGCCAGGGAGAGCGCCACCTTCGCCGACGCCGTCCGCGCTCAGGGGCCGCGTGAAGCCGATTAATCCCGCGCCACAGCCTCCGCCACCAGCGGAGATGGGTAGAGTGCGGCCATTGCGTTCACCGCCTCCGCGACCATCACCAAATCACCAGCGAAGCGTCGGCTCTACGCACTTTCCTCCACCACCATTAAGGTGCTACTAGATCTATGTTTCGACTTAATCTTGATCTGTAAAGATCATGTTATTGGTTCTCTTTACCAAGAACGCTTCTGTGTAACGCTTGTGTAAACACCGTGTTGTGAAACATGCTGAGATTCTTGCTTTACCTTTTCTATTATCTTCACAAATACTCCCTCCATTCATTGTTATAAGATGTTCTAGTTTTCTTGAATGACAGACGTATTTTAGTGTGTTTGTTTACTCATTTCTATCTATATCTAGTCTATATTAAAATATTCAAAACGTCTTACAATAGTGGTAAGGCTGAACGAAGAGAGTACATTGTAATCGTATGTTTATGTTTAGAAAAATAAACTGAACATGTTAGTCTACGTCCGGTACGCCTACGACAGTAGACACCGTGTGTCTGAAATTTGACTTCACACATGATGTTACGATAGTAGACACTCAGTGTGTTCGAAATTTGACTTAACACATGATGTGTTGTAATTGAACGTTTTTCACGTACAAGGACTAAATTTAAGGTAAAAACTCTATATTTACAGATCTAATCTACATAGTATGAAGCTATCTATGAAGTATGGGATCATCTGGGCCGGGTTTCAGAGAGGCTATCTATGAAGCTTATGTGCAAAGTGGACATAAAGCCTTTACGTTGGAAATTTTATTCCGCGGACAGCGGCTTGGTCCGGCGTTGCCTCCTGGCGTGGGGTGGCACCAGCTACTCACGTGACAACTTGGTACGTGTGGTGAGAGCAGTGACAAACGATGCATGAGGAACGTGTCCAGGCGCCAGTCCACTCGGTGCAGGAAATCCTGGCACTTTCCATGAATTTTTGTAGAGCGAAGAGGCCAAGTTCTGGCATTGCGCGACATGGATGGATCAAACCTCCAGCTGATTTCGTTGCGGTAAACGTGGATGTATCTCTCCTTAGTGATGACGAACGTGGAGCAATAGGGGTGGTTCTCAAAGATGAACATGGTAATTTTATTGTTGCTGATAGAAGACCAGTCAATTTCATCTGCGATGCCGCTACAATGAAAACCCTTGCTTTGAGAGATGGTCTCCTCTTAGCTTGAGAGATTGGAGGCACGAGATTAATTGTGCAGTCTGATTGGTGATGATAACAATGGGAGATTAAGGAAACTCTATAGGGTCACGGCGGATATGAAGAATGTACCTTTTTGTGTAGAGTTATTGCAATTGTTAAATTTAATCAATGTCCTACAGATATCTTAGTACGCAACTTGCTGATGATGTAACTATTTTACACAATGAATAAAGATGCCATGAACGAATATCCATTTCTGAGTCCAGGCTCATTTGCACATGTACTGAAGAAAAAATCATAACAAATAATAGAAAAATTCAAACAATTCTAATTTTTTTGCATGGTAGATAATTTGGTGCGTGAGATCTGCTCCAATTTTTAAATCATTTAGACATCTGAGTAGCTCTCAGCAAAAGAGACAAATTTGGGGTCTCTAAAAAAGTTTACTGTTTTCCTGTTTTTCTTTTTTGCTGAGAGCTACTCAGATGTCCAAATGATCTGAAAATTAAAGTGGACCTCACAAAATAAATTATCTACCATGCAAAAAATGGAATTTTTTATGATTTTTTTTCTGACTGGGTGTAGATGAGCCTGGGCACCGAATCGCTGCACTCATACCATGAAGGCTTTCTCTCAAAGAAAAAGGAGAACTAATCTATGAAATAAGCTTACGAATCCTCCCGATTCCCCACTAAACCTCTTGCCAACCTACCGCCCCTACCCTTCATTTCCATCCAACCAACAAATGCCACACCTGCGCATAAGTTAATTTCGTAGATTAATTCATGTAGGTGTAGCGTTTCTCATTAAGTGTCTCATTCCCTTTCGATTTCTCACATACCGGTTGCCCCTCCCTCTCACCCCCTCAGACCCACTGCTGACTCCTTATAGCGTCCCTCGAATACATTTTTTTTCTCAATACACCTTTTGGAGCTCTCAGAAAGGAGAACATATATAAAGGCGGGCATTTGTGAGAACCACTCCATATTTAACTAAAATCAAATTTCCAATCCATCATGCCATCTTTAAATAGGCATGGTATGTATTTCAGACTCCTCACTTTGCACATATTATCCTCCAATAGAAAATTTGTATCATCAACATACTGAAGAATGTCTAAATTACCATCAATCAAGTGAGGCACCACACCTCCAATCACTACCTGGTCTTGTGTTTGCTTGATCATCATGGCTAGCCCATCAACAATTATCAATAATGGTGTTAAAGGATCCCCCTTTCTCGATCTATTGAATGTGGGGAAGTAAGGTCCACTATTGTCATTCACCTTAATGGCAACTCTCCTTCCTTTGACAGTTCTCATCACCCAATCATACCATTTATCTCCAGAACCTTGAGCTGCCTGATTTGATACAAAAAGGACCATTGTACTTTATCATATGCTTTCTCAAAGTCTATCTTGAGAAGCACCCTTGAAGTTTGAGCAGATCATACCTCATGTAATCTCATGCGGCAAAATGGAACTTTACATGATGTATCTTTCCTTGATTTTGTATGTTCCCCATAACCTTATCAGTGATCACCCACAATCTATTAGCTAAAACTTCAGTTAGTATCTTGTAACTAACATTCAACAAACATATGGGCCTGAAATTCTGAATTATATATCAGCATGAGGCACCTTAGGTATTAGAGAAATGATTCCTTGATTGAGTCTCTCAGTCTCCAGTTTTCATATATGAAAAGCAATGAACCAACTTTCAGATCAGAATTTGGCCATGTTTGATGAGTTTGTTCAAATGCATCAACAAATTCGGCATCGAGCAACACATGAGTAGCTCAAGGAAGATTTGATTAAACATTTGCGGCCGGTTAAAGGCGACAATTACAACATACGTACGAGTTGAATTCAAATTTAATTTTTTTTATTTGAAAACTTAGTTGGATTCTAATATTTAAATTATAACTACTGTTGCATTTGAATGTTATCATTGACGATTTGATATGCTATTATTTTGAGCTTGCGGACTTAAAAAAAGAGACAACAGCTTTAGGGGACAAGGTTGGATGGATGGCTCCATCTTTAATACTTAATAGTATAGAAAATATCAGATCAGCAAGTTCTAGAATTATCCAAAAGAGTTACCATTAATCAAAATAAAATAAATTTATATACAAATACGAATTGGATTGTTCTTAAGACTACTAGGCCAACTTCGAAGAGGGAAGCAAGCGCCCCCTCAGCTGATCTGAAGAGCAGAAGATTTAATCTCCAAGCAACACAACACCTCCATAGAAATTGTAATAAACAAAGGGCTGCCTGAATAATTGCTCGTTGATGTTACCATGAGATGAAGAGATGTTGAGCAAACAATATCATAAGAAATACAATAAAATTAAAAGAAATTATGGGCCAAAACAAATAGATTGGCTAAGATCGACAAGAGAAAATGGAGAGACGAAGCTCGTCACGTGCATAGTGATTTATCTCTGGTTGATAGATAATTTTGTTGGCTATGCTGCGGGAGCAGCCACCTCATGTGAATTTATAAGGTGGGGGAAGGAGGGGAAGGAGGAACCCGAGCAGGGGGTTGTTGGCCCAAAGCAAGGTTACGTGGATGCCCTTGTGCTGTCGTTTGATTCAAATCCAATGATGTGCACCGAGTTTGTCCGGTAGACTTCGTAGGCTTCAATAGTATATGGGGTCATAGCTTACTGGCCTAGACTAGGCCCAACTAAATGTACCACGCCATGTACGGCGGACGTCTATTGGAAATAGGTTCTCCCTCAAAAAAGGAAACATGCCTTTAAAACAAAATTCAAAATTTTCATTTTTTGTTTGCATTATTCAAAATTTCTTCGCATATCTAAAAGGTCCAAAAATTGGAATTCTGTTTGTTTTTAAAAATGTTAAGAAAATTTCATATACTTTAAAAAAAATGCACATTCAACTTTGTTCATTTAAAAAAATCTATTTTTCCAACAAAAAAATGTTCACAAATTCTAAATTTGTTCGTGCTTTTCAAATATGTTCTTTCCTCAAAAACAAATGTTCAGTATTATTAAAAGAATTTACATTTTCGAAAAATGTTCATGACTAAAAAGTATTTTTCATATTTTCCAAAAACTATTGGCGTTTTAAAAAAAACATATATTTGTTTTTCGTGCTTCTGTAAGAACACAAAAAAACCCGCTACATTAACCAGCTTGCTACAGTAAGTGTGCCGCTACTACACTAATGGGCTGGCCCAGTCGAGGCACACCCTGTGTCTCGGGCGTCCGTTTGATGTAGTGCGTGTCATATAGATGGTCTCGCTCGGCCACGCTAGTTGGGTTGCACTCTTCGTTGTTCTTTGCTCTCTGAAAAAAAACGACTACCACTTTTTTTTTAAATGGTGATAGAGATATCTTCATATTTTTTAATTTTCACAAATTCAATAAAAAAATGTTCACAAATTTGAAAAACCTCATTAATTTGAGCAAAGGTTCACGGAAAGTGTTCACGAATGAAAAAAGGAGAAAAAGGGAAAAAAAAGAAAAGAGAAAGAACCAAACAAAACCCGTCTTAGAAAAACTAAAATGAAAAACTGCCTTAGAGAAACTTGCAAACCTTCTATAAGGTTCCCAAAATTGGTGGGAAAAGGATTTACATGGGTCGGCCCTCATAGGAACTACCATACGATGCGTGAGCGCTTTCTACCATTAACACCTTAACCGGCGCTAGAAGCACCGAATTGCATTTTCCATGATTGGTTTGAGCCGAACTTGGAGAGGAGACCCAACGTTTGTTAGCGTCAAGTAGATGAGGCTTTGCGCTGGTTCATACGTGGCCCGCTCTATTGAGCAGTATTTTTTCGTTACTTCAGTCAGTCGGCTTTGTTCCAAAAAAAGGTTGTTTGAAATTATTTTAGGATTTTCAATATATAAGAACCTATTAAAAATTGAAAAAAATACATTTTAAAAAGTTCACCATTTATTAAAAAAATTGTTCAAAAACTTCTGCTTTATAAAAAAAGTTCACCATATATGACCAAAAAGTTCATTGTGTATTACAAAAATGTTCAACTTATATTAAAAAATGTTTCCATGAGTATTTTAAAAATGTCCAGTGTATAACAAAAAATAGTCACTTTTTCATATTCAATTTTTTTATCCCTTCAGAGGTTTGTTCCTGCGATATTGCACCAATTTCTTTCCAAGGGTTGGTTTCCATGTTCAAGTTGTCTTTCATGTGGTCATAATGCATAAGAGATTGTATGAGCTGGCCGCCTCTGGTCCTAATTTTCTTCGGTCTGCCATTTTGGGTAACAACATGTTGATGGTTATGGGCCTTGAAGCTTGTCTTTAGAACACTTGGGGAGATGTAGGGGTTCCTATTTCTTCAGAGGGACTGGGCACAGTGATGGATCGTGTTCTAGGGCTGAGAAGTGATTTGTTGGGCCCCTCCATAGACACAGTCTACTTTAGATTTCAAATATCTTGATTCTGACGCCTTTGCTTGATGTACCACCACAAAGAAGCACACGCCTTTTGATCTGGACAAGAATTCAAGTGACACTGAGATGCTAGATTTGGTGGTTGCACCTTGTGGGCGTCAGAGATACAAACTCACTAAAAGGGCTACTCCTTTGGTGACTACAGAGCTATGTGTGGTCTTCGCAATGACAAGAAAGGCTTTGTGGAACTGAATCTTCCACTTGATGGTACTTTGCTTCACAAGAAATCCTCTGTCCGGGTGGCGTCCACTCTGGCTCTACTTCATGTTAGTACTACACAAAGGATGGGGGGTTTGATGTAGGGTGGAACCCCAATCATTGATCTTTCACGAATTGGACGGGGGTTCCTCGAAGAACACGAAGAACACAGGGAAGAGCGGGGAGAAATCACAAGAGGAGCACTTGGGAACAAGTTCAATCACACACCCACTAGGCAATCAAACACACAAGAACAAAAAGGTACATGAACAATCAAGGGGAAAGATACAAGGTAGAGTTGATACGTCTCCGTCGTATCTATAATTTTTGATTGTTTCATGCCAATATTATACAACTTTCACATATTTTTGGCAACTTTTTATATGATTTATTGGACTAACCTATTGATCCAGTGCCCAGTGCCAGTTCCTGTTTGTTGCATGTTTTTTGTATCGCAGAAAATCCATATCAAACGAAGTCCAAATGCAATAAAATTTTACGGAGAATTATTTTGGAATATTTTTTATTTTTGGGAGTTGGAATCACCGCAAACGGAGGCCCACACACACCACAAGACACCTGAGCGCGCCCCAGGCCCCAGGCGCGTGGTGGTGGGTTGTGCTCACCTCGTACGTCGGTTAGGGCTCTACTTCGGGCGCAAGGAAGCTTATATCCGGGAAAAATCGTGTTAAAATCTCAGCACAATCGGAGTTATGGATCTCCCGGAATATAAGAAATGGTTTTCGGCCAGATCTGGGGAACGCGAAACAGGAGAGAACAGAGAGGGAGATCCAATCTCGAAGGGGCTCCCGCCCCTCCGCCGCTATGGAGGCCATGGACCAGAGGGGGAACTCTCCTCCCATCTAGGGGGGGAGGCCAAGGA
Source organism: Triticum aestivum (assembly GCF_018294505.1). Taxonomy (NCBI): domain Eukaryota; kingdom Viridiplantae; phylum Streptophyta; class Magnoliopsida; order Poales; family Poaceae; genus Triticum; species Triticum aestivum. The sequence continues at coordinate 255,179,164 of NC_057796.1, forward strand.
AGAAGAAGAAGGAGGGGACTCTCTCCCCCTCTCTCCCGGTGGCGTCGGAACGCCGGGGCTAGGATCGTGACAACGATCTACATCAAAAATCTTGCTACCGTCAACACCAACTTTCTCCCCCTCTATGCAGTGGTGTAACACCCCTTCTCCCCGTTGTAATCTCTAGTTAACATGGTGCTCAACTCCATATATTATTTTCCAATGATCGATGGTTATCTTATGATGTTTGAGTAAATCCGTTTTGTCCTGTGAGTTAATCGTGATCTTGGTTGGTATGATTGTATATTTCATTTATGGTGCTGTCCTACGGTGCCCTCCGTCTCGCGCAAACGTGAGGGGTCCTTGTTGTAGGGTGTTGCAATACGTTCATGTTTTTCTTATGGTAGGTTGCGAGAGTGACATAAGCTTAAACCCGAGTAGGTGGGTTGTTGCGTATGGGATAAAGAGGACTTGATACTTAATGCTATGGTTGGGTTTCACGACCTTAATGATCTTTAGTAGTTGCTGATGCTTGCTAGAGTTTCAATAATAAGTGCATATGATCCAAGTAGATAAAGTATGTTAGCTCATGCCTCTCCCTCATATAAAATTACAAGAATGATTACCAGTACTTGTTATCGATTGCCTAGGGACAAATGACTTTCTTGTTGACAAAAGCTATCCACTTTTATTACCTTGCAATTTATCCGTAGTTTTATTCTCGCAAAGTACTCGTAGTTTTATTCTTGCAAAATAGTTTCATACTTGTTTTAGGTAAAGCAAACGACAAGTGTGCGTAGAGTTGTATTGGTGGTCGATAGAACTTGAGGGAATATTTGTTCTGCCTCCTCGTTGGGTTCGACACTCTTATTTATCGAAGAAGGCTACAAATGATCCCCTACACTTGTGGGTTATTAAGAGTTCATCCCAAATCCAAGAGGAGATGAGGTCTTGATGATCTAGATAGATCCTTCCCACAATGGGGTTCTTGAATCCCTCGGGATCTTCTCCCATAGAGGCCTTGAAATCCATGGGAGTGTCTCTCCCTCTCAAGAGGAGTAGAGGTAAGGAGCAAAGCTCAACTAGAATGAGCTATCACTTTGCTAACCCTAGAATGGAGGAGGGGGATGCCTATACATAGTCTAGCCACGAAGTGGGAGGTGGGAAAGAGAGATACATGGGCTTCGGCCCTCTCCATGCGCGTAGGTAGGCGCCGGATATCCGGCAGGGGGCGGATGTCCGGCCTCTCGTGAGGCGTCGGATGTCCAAGGTGTGGCCGGATGTCCGGCCCGACGGTGGGCAATCTTCTGCTGGCCACGGGTCTCCTTCGCCGGATACCCGGCAGGTGGCTGGATGTCCGGCCCGATGTGTAACTTCGTATGTCCGGCCACTGATGCATCTGGCCGACAGTTGGTGCAGCTCCTTCGGCGCACAGGCACCGGATGTTCGGCCTTGGCCGAGATGTCCGGCAGTTGTAGCTTATGTAGCTTCGTCTTCTTCCGCCTCTGCTTCCTTGCTTCCCTCGTGGATGGTGTAGTCATTCCTTGGCGCTTGCACTCCTCCTCGTCATCCGGGAAGCTCCGAGAGTACGTATGCATGCACATGAGGGGAGTGTCAAGTAGTATACCATCCTCGAAGGGGTCAAGTGAACATGTGTAAAGGAGATGATTCACCTTTTATGTATGTGGAGTAGATGTCGCACGTGTCACTTGCCAAATGGACTCTTGACATGGTGATGTCCGTAGGATGCTCTGCATCAGGGTTAAAATTGTGAGATTGGCCCTAAGGAGCTCACTGTTGAGTGCCTACTTCATCAGAAGTAGGCCCCTTTCGTCTGGTTTTTGACCACTAAAACAGTAGGAGAGGCTCCTACTATGAATTAAATTAATAAATCAGGTGTTGTACATGGATTTCAATTTACAACTCCATCCCACTTTGGGGGTGGAGGAGGAGGTACTTATTACAAGGTATCTAAGAAGAAAGTAAAAATGGTTTATTCTTTTCTCCCACCCTGTAAATGAGGAGGGATAGGTCTTCCTTCAGCCTAGCTAGCTAGGAGCTTCTTGATGGTGTGATTCCTCTGAAATGCTTGTTGTTTCTTTCTTTCCATATGCTCCAAGCTGATTGCAGGAGGATTTCGATGAACAAGGGTCTGTTCCATGAGGTTTTAGCTGATTCAACCCATTCCAATCTATTGCCTTGGGTGTAGCCCTGCATTCCAATATCTGACCAGCATTGTAGACTAAAAGGGCATTCAAAGAATAGGCACTCTACTGTTTCATCCGTGCATGTTGAACATAATAGGCAGCCAAAGTTGTTACCAATGTTGTAATGCCTCCTTTTTAGCATGGTTCTGGTATTCAATTTATCTGATAGTAGTAACCATCCGAAAACTTTGATTTTCATAGTTGCTTTTGATTTCCATAGCCACGTATAGGCTGGATGGGCTTGGATGTCTCGGAAGTAGAAGGCATAGAATTTATTGGCCGAATAGTGAGGAGATCCCCAAATGCATGTCCAATCATCATGAGTTGAATGCTCGGCCAGTTGTACTTCCGAGGTCTTTTGCTGTAACTCTCTGATTTCTTCATGTGCCTGCGCTGAGAGTGGGAGGTGGAACGTTTCCTACAAGCTGGTGATCCCCAGGAATTCACGGACCAAGATGTCCTCGTCTTTGGAAAATGAGAAAGCTCGTGGGTGAGTTTTGGCCAGAATTTCACCCAGCCACATGTCTTCCCAAAAAAGACTATCTGATCCATTGTTCACAGTTATCTGAGTGATCCCTCTGTATGTTGGCATTAGCTTAGTGACGTCTCGCCACCAGAATGAACCGCATGATTCGGTAGCGTGTGGGATCTTGGTAGTGTAGTATGTGCTCCAAAGTAAGTCCACCCAAGGAAGGTCCCAATGATTATAAAACTTGTGTAGGAATTTGAGAAGTAAAGCCTCATTCTGGATTCTCAAATTTAGGACCCCAAGACCTCCACATTTCTTTGGTGTGCAAACCATGTCCCATGCAGCAAGCGAGTTACATTTGTCGCCTTGGTCCGTTTTCTTGGTCCAAAGGCACTTTCTGCGAATCTTATCCAAAAGTTCAATGATTCCAGCGGGGAGTTTGAGCGTGCACATAGCAAAAATAATGAGGGAAGTTATTACCGAATTTAGTAATGATAACTTGCCTCCATAGGATATCATATTGAGTGTCGCTGATAGCCTTCTTTCCACACGACAAACCAGTGGCATAAGATCATGCATAGTGGGCTTTGTTGATCCCATGGGGAGACCAAGGTATGTGAATGGCATCTTGCCCATGACACACCCAAAGATGTTGGCCAAACTGGTGTAGACTGATTCATCACAGTTGATCGGGATTAGGGTGGATTTGTGGAAGTTAATCTTTAAACCAATGGAGGTTGCATAGTCTGAAAGAATGTTCTTGATGGTTGTTGCTTGCAATGGACAAGCCGGCATTGCGAGAATCATGTCATCTGCATATTGGATTACCGGGTAGTCTTTTTGGTTATTTCTTGGGAATGGCATCTTGATGAGATCTCTGGCAAAGGCATCATTGATTGCAGCTTGTAATAAATCCGTGGCCAGAACAAAAATTAGGGGTGACGAGGGGTCACCTTGGCGAACGCCACACCTGCAATGGAATTGACGTCCTGGGACACCATTAAGAAGGACAACTGATTTACCCGAGGCAAAGATGCATTTGATCCAGCCGAGCCATTTGTCACTAAATCCCATGTTCCGCATGATCTCCAGCATAGCGTCATGATCGATCGTGTCAAAGGACTTGGCAAAATCTAGTTTGAGAAGCACAATCTGTTTTTTGGAAGCTTGACATTGGTAAATGTACTCGAATGCCCAGGCCACATAGTCTTGGATCGTGCGTCCTTTGAAGAAACCATATTGGTTGCGGTGCACGATCTTGAGTATAATTCTTTGCAGTCGGTTGGCCAAAATTTTAGTGGTCACCTTAAGACAACAGTTAAGCAAAGTGATTGGTCTGTAATTTGACTGTCGAGGGCGCATTGGTCTTCGGGATTAGAGTGATAAGGCCCTCATTAATGCTCTCAAGGTTAAGGTTGCCGTCAAAGAACTGATTGCAAAGTTTGTAAAAATTCTCCTTGATCAGTTCCCAGCAAGATTTAAGAAATACGCCAGTAAATCCATCAGGGCCCGGGGCTCGATCAACCAGCATCATTTTAATCACATTGTCTATTTCCTCCTTTGTGAACGGTACCGTGAGTTCATCGAGGCCATCAATTTTTTTGATGATTCTGGACAGGTCAAATTTCATGTCATGGTGAGAGTTCGTACCAAGTATTTCTTTGAAAGTTTGAAAAATAATGGACTCTTTGCTTGCATGATCCTCCGCACAGAAACCAGAATATGTCATGAGGGATGCAATATTATTTCTTTGATATCTCTCTGATGCCATTGCTTGGAAAAACTTGGAATTTTCATCACCAAACTGGACCCATCGGATGGTGCAACGTTTCTTCCAATATTGTTTTTGGTATGAAAGAAGTCTCATGAGATGCTTCTTGAGTATAGCCCTGAAATTTGCTTCTGGTGTTGTGAGAGATCTCCTGTTCTCCAACCCATCAATTTCTAGCAAAGCCTTGTTAGTGTTCTCAATTGCAATAGATAACTTGGAGATGTTCTTGCTCCAAATTTTAAGATCATGCCTTAGGTTATTGAATTTCTTACAAAGATTTGTCGCCATATTCTGAGAAACAGCTGGTTTGGCCCTCGACTTATTGATAGTGTCTAAAAACCCAGGGCGATGAATCCAATAAGATTCAAAGCGGAAGAGCTTGGGTCGTGGAATTTTCATTTCAATATTAATGACACAGGGTGTATGATCTGAGACAGGCCGACCAAGGGGTTTAACAAGGGTATTCTGGTATGAAATAGTCCAGTGATTGCTTGTGAAAAAACAATCTATCTGTTCAAGCAAGGGGTATGTTTGCATGTTGCTCCACGTGTATGCCCAGCCCTTGATGGGTAATTCAATCAATGCCTGTGATCTGATGAAATCATTAAAAGTGATCATATTGCCAAAATTACCACCTGGTTTGTTTTGATTGTCGGGGCCTCTAATGAATTTGAAATCACCAATGAGGAGCCAATCCCCATCAGAGGGGATATGAAGTGAAAATAGCCAAGCAATGAAGTTATTTCTTTGTTCTCCCTAACATGGCCCGTACACACTAACTAAGGTCCAAGATTGAGCCAATTGGGTGGCTCGAAAGCGAGTAACCAGAGCAAATTCTTCAGAAGTGATAGTGCTAGCTGTATATATAGCACTATTCCAAATGGTAGCGAGCCCCCCCCCCCAACGCTCCCCGAGAGGGGACAAAATCCAAATGATCAAACCTTCGAGGGCAACAAGATTCAATGAAAGCATTATCAAACGAGGATTTTTTAGTTTCCTGCAAGCAGATAACCGCACAACCACTAGAGTTGATAGCATTAGAAAGCGCTAATTGTTTGGCTTCAGAGTTTAGCCCACGTACATTCCAACATAGAATGTTCCAATTAACCAAAAGTGGCATAAATAAGATAAAAAGGAAGTTTAGGCAGCATCTGAAGATGGCCCTGCCTCCTTGCTAGCAAGAAGCTCCTCCTCCGAGAGTTCATCAGCCGAAATCCCACACATGACTGTGCCAATATATTGGATGATTGGGATTGGAGTTGGTGGTGGTATTGCAGAGTCATCAGAAATCTCAGTTGTAGTAACTAAGGATGCAACAGAGGGAGTAACTTGTGGCTTCACCTTAGAAACCCTAAGTTTAACATCAGTGACTAGTGACACTTTGAAACCATCATATTTGTTCTTACGGTCACTTCTACGAAGATTGATCGAAGACTCAGGAGCTTGCATTTTACCACGGCGACAGATCTCGGGTCTATTATCCTTATCCACAGTAACAGTGACCTCTTGAGCAGACAAGTGTTGGAAATATGCCCTAGAGGCAATAATAAATGGTTATTATTATATTTCTTTGTTCATGATAATTGTCTATTGTTCATGCTATAATTGTGTCCGGAAATCGTAATACATGTGTGAATACATAGACCACAACGTGTCCCTAGTAAGCCTCTAGTTGACTAGCTCGTTGATCAACAGATAGTCATGGTTTCCTGACTATGGACATTGGATGTCATTGATAACGGGATCACTTCATTAGGAGAATGATGTGATGGACAAGACCCAATCCTAAGCATAGCTCAAAGATCGTGTAGTTCGTTTGCTAGAGCTTTTCCAATGTCAAGTATCTTTTCCTTAGACCATGAGATTGTGCAACTCCCGGACACCGTAGGAGTACTTTGGGTGTGCCAAACGTCACAACGTAACTGGGTGACTATAAAGGTACACTACGGGTATCTCCGAAAGTGTCTGTTGAGTTGGCACGGATCAAGACTGGGATTTGTCACTCCGTATGACAGAGAGGTATCTCTGGGCCCACTCAGTAATGCATCATCATAATGTGCACAATGTGACCAAGGAGTTGATCATGGGATGATGTGTTACGGAACGAGTAAAGAGACTTGCCGGTAACGAGATTGAACAAGGTATCGGGATACCGACGATCGAATCTCGGGCAAGTACCATACCGATTGACAAAGGGAATTGTATACGGGATTGATTGAATCCTCGACATCGTGGTTCATCCGATGAGATCATCGAGGAGCATGTGGGAGCCAATATGGGTATCCAGATCCCGCTATTGGTTATTGGCCGGAGAGGTGTCTCGGTCATGTCTGCATGTCTCCCGAACCCGTAGGGTCTACACACTTAAGGTTCGGTGACGCTAGGGTTGTAGAGATATTAGTATGCGGAAACCTGAAAGTTGTTCGGAGTCCCGGATGAGATCTCGAACGTCACGAGGAGTTCCGGAATGGTCCGGAGGTGAAGAATTATATATAGGAAGTCCAGTTTTGGCCACCGGGAAAGTTTCGGGGGTTATCGGTATTGTACCGGGACCACCGGAAGGGTCCCGGGGGTCCACCGGGTGGGGCCACCTATCCCGGAGGGCCCCATGGGCTGAAGTGGGAAGGGAACCAGCCCTTAGTGGGCTGGGGCGCCCCCCTTGGGCCTCCCCCTGCGCCTAGGGTTGGAAACCCTGGGGGTGGGGGGCGCCCCACTTGGCTTGGGGGGGAAGCCACCCCCCCTTCCCCCTTGGCCGCCCCCCCTTGGAGATCTGATCTCCCAGGGCCGGCGTCCCCCCAGGGGTGCCTATATATAGTGGGGGGAGGGAGGGCAGCAGCACCACAGCCCCTGGCGCCTCCCTCTCCCCCTGCAACACCTCTCCCTCTCGCAGAAGCTTGGCGAAGCCCTGTCGAGATCCCCGCTACTTCCACCACCATGCCGTCGTGCTGATGGATCTCCATCAACCTCTCCTTCCCCCTTGCTGGATCAAGAAGGAGGAGACGTTGCTGCTCCGCACATGTGTTGAATGCGGAGGTGCCGTCCGTTCGGCACTCGGTCATCGGTGATTTGGATCACGGCGAGTACGACTCCATCAACCCCGTTCATTGGAACGCTTCCGCTCGCGATCTACAAGGGTATGTAGATGCACTCCTTTCCCCTCGTTGCTAGTATACTCCATAGATGGATCTTGGTGATGCGTAGGAAATTTTAAAATTCTGCTACGATCCCCAACAGTGGCATCATGAGCCAGGCCTATGCGTAGTTACTATGCACGAGTAGAACACAAAGCAGTTGTGGGCGTAGATGTTGCCAATTCTTCTTGCCGCTACTAGTCTTATCTTGTTTCGGCGGTATTGTGGGATGAAGCGGCCCGGACCGACCTTACACGTACGCTTACGTGAGACAGGTTCCACCGACTGACATGCACTAGTTGCATAAGGTGGCTAGCGGGTGTCTGTCTCTCCCACTTTAGTCGGAACGGATTCGATGAAAAGGGTCCTTATGAAGGGTAAATAGAAATTGGCATATCACGTTGTGGTCTTACGTAGGTAAGAAACGTTCTTGCTAGAAACCTATACAAGCCACGTAAAAACTTGCAACAACAATTAGAGGACGTCTAACTTGTTTTTGCAGCATGTGCCTTGTGATGTGATATGGCCAGAAGATGTGATGAATGATATATGTGATGTATGAGATTGATCATATTCCTGTAATAGGAATCACGACTTGCATGTCGATGAGTATGACAACCGGCAGGAGCCATAGGAGCTGTCTTTATTTTTGTATGACCTGCGTGTCATTGAATAACGCCATGTAAATTACTTTACTTTATTGCTAAACGCGTTAGCCATAGAAGTAGAAGTAATCGTTGGCGTGACAACTTCATGAAGACACGATGATGGAGATCATGATAATGGAGATCATGGTGTCATGCTGGTGACGAAGATGATCATGGTGCCCCGAAGATGGAGATCAAAGGAGCAAAATGATAATGGCCATATCATGTCACTATTTGATTGCATGTGATGTTTATCATGTTTTGCACCTTATTTACTTAGAACGACGGTAGTAAGTAAGATGATCCCTTATAATAATTTCAAGAAAGTGTCGCCCCTAACTGTGCACCGTTGCGAAGGTTCGTTGTTTCGAAGCACCACGTGATGATCGGGTGTGATAGATTCTAACGTTCGCATACAACGGGTGTTGACGAGCCTAGCATGTACAGACATGGCCTCGGAACACACGCAATACACTTAGGTTGACTTGACGAGCCTAGCATGTACAGACATGGCCTCGGAACACGGAGGACCGAAAGGTCGAGCATGAGTCTTATAGAAGATACGATCAACATGGAGATGTTCACCGATCTTGACTAGTCCGTCTCACGTGATGATCGGACACGGCCTAGTTAACTCGGATCATGTTTCACTTAGATGACTAGAGGGATGTCTATCTGAGTGGGAGTTCATTGAATAATTTGATTATATGAACTTAATTATCATGAACTTAGTCTAAAATCTTTACAATATGTCTTGTAGATCAAATGGCCCACGTTGTCCTCAACTTCAACGCGTTCCTAGAGAAAACCAAGCTGAAAGATGATGGCAGCAACTATACGGACTGGGTCCGGAACCTAAGGATCATCCTCATAGCTGCCAAGAAAGATTATGTCCTAGAAGCACCGCTAGGTGAAGCACCAATCCCAGAGAACCAAGACGTTATGAACGCTTGGCAATCACGTGCTGATGATTACTCCCTCGTTCAGTGCGGCATGCTTTACAGCTTAGAACCGGGTCTCCAAAAGCATTTTGAGAAACATGGAGCATATGAGATGTTCGAAGAGCTGAAAATGGTTTTCCAAGCTCATGCCCGGGTCGAGAGATATGAAGTCTCCGACAAGTTCTTCAGCTGTAAAATGGAGGAAAATAGTTCTGTTAGTGAGCACATACTCAGAATGTCTGGGTTACACAACCGCTTGTCTCAGCTGGGAGTTAATCTCCCGGATGACGCGGTCATTGACAGAATCCTTTAGTCGCTTCCACCGAGCTACAAGAGCTTTGTGATGAACTTCAATATGCAGGGGATGGAAAAGACCATTCCTGAGGTATATTCAATGCTGAAATCAGCGGAGGTGGAGATCAGAAAGGAACATCAAGTGTTGATGGTGAATAAAACCACTAAGTTCAAGAAAGGCAAGGGTAAGAAGAACTTCAAGAAGGACGGCAAGGGAGTTGCCGCGCCCGGTAAGCCAGTTACTGGGAAGAAGTCGAAGAATGGACCCAAGCCTAAGACTGAGTGCTTTTATTGCAAGGGAAGTGGTCACTGGAAGCGGAACTGCCCCAAATACTTAGTGGACAAGAAGGCCGGCAACACCAAAGGTATATGTGATATACATGTAATTGATGTGTACCTTACCAGTACTCGTAGTAGCTCCTGGGTATTTGATACCGGTGCGGTTGCTCATATTTGTAATTCAAAACAGGAACTGCGGAATAAGCGGAGACTGGCAAAGGACGAGGTGACGATGCGCGTCGGGAATGGTTCCAAGGTCGATGTGATCGCCGTCGGCACGCTGCCTCTACATTTACCTACGGGATTAGTTTTAAACCTCAATAATTGTTATTTAGTGCCAGCTTTGAGCATGAACATTGTATCTGGATCTTGTTTAATTCGAGATGGCTACTCATTTAAATCCGAGAATAATGGTTGTTCTATTTATATGAGAGATATGTTTTATGGTCATGCCCCGCTGGTCAATGGTTTATTCTTGATGAATCTCGAACGTGATGTTACACATATTCATAGTGTGAATACCAAAAGATTTAAAGTTGATAACGATAGTCCCACATACTTGTGGCACTGCCGCCTTGGTCACATTGGTGTCAAGCGCATGAAGAAGCTCCATGCAGATGGACTTTTGGAGTCTCTTGATTACGAATCATTTGACACGTGCGAACCATTCCTCATGGGTAAGATGACCAAGACTCCGTTCTCCGGAACAATGGAGCGAGCAACCAACTTATTGGAAATCATACATACCGATGTGTGCGGTCCAATGAGTGTTGAGGCTCGCGGAGGATATCGTTATGTTCTCACTCTCACTGATGACTTAAGTAGATATGGGTATGTCTACCTAATGAAACACAAGTCTGAAACCTTTGAAAAGTTCAAGGCATTTCAGAGTGAGGTTGAGAATCAACGTGTCAGGAAAATAAAGTTCTTACGATCAGATCGTGGTGGAGAATATTTAAGTCACGAATTTGGTACGCACTTAAGGAAATGTGGAATCGTTTCACAACTCACGCCGCCTGGAACACCTCAGCGAAACGGTGTGTCCGAACGTCGTAATCGCACTCTATTGGATATGGTGCGATCTATGATGTCTCTTACCGATCTACCGCTCTCATTTTGGGGCTATGCTTTAGAGACTACCGCATTCACTTTAAATAGGGCTTCGTCGAAATCCGTTGAGACGACACCGTATGAATTATGGTTTGGGAAGAAACCTAAGCTGTCGTTTCTAAAAGTTTGGGGATGCGATGCTTATGTCAAGAAACTTCAACCTGAAAAGCTCGAAGCCAAGTCGGAAAAATGCGTCTTCATAGGATACCCTAAGGAAACCATTGGGTATACCTTCTGCCTCAGATCCGAAGGCAAGATCTTTGTTGCCAAGAACGGGTCCTTTCTGGAGAAAGAGTTTCTCTTGAAAGAATTGAGTGGGAGGAAAGTGGAACTTGATGAGGTGACACTCACCCCTTCCGAACCAGAAAGTAGCGCAGCGCGGGAAGATGTTCCTGTGGTGCCTACACCGACTGGGGAGGAAGTTAATGATGATGATCATGAAGCTTCGGATCAAGTTACTGCTGAACTTCGTAGGTCCACAAGGACACGTTCCGCACCAGAGTGGTACGGCAACCCTGTCCTGGAAATCATGTTGTTAGACAATGGTGAACCTTCGAACTATGAAGAAGCAATGGCGGGCCCGGATTCCGACAAATGGCTAGAAGCCATGAAATCTGAGATAGGATCCATGTATGAAAACGAAGTATGGACTTTGACTAACTTGCCCGATGATCGGTGAGCCATAGAAAATAAATGGATCTTTAAGAAGAAGACAGACGCGGATGGTAATGTGACCATCTATAAGGCTCGACTTGTCGCTAAGGGTTATCGACAAGTTCAAGGGGTTGACTACGATGAGACTTTCTCACCCGTAGCGAAGCTGAAGTCCGTCCGAATCATGTTAGCAATTGCCGCATTCTATGATTATGAGATATGGCAAATGGACGTCAAAACGGCATTCCTTAACGATTTTCTTAAGGAAGAATTGTATATGATGCAGCCGGAAGGTTTTGTCGATCCTAAGAATGCTAACAAGGTATGCAAGATCCAGCGCTCCATCTATGGACTGGTGCAAGCATCTCGGAGTTGGAACATTCGTTTTGATGAGATGATCAAAGCGTTTGGGTTTACACAGACTTATGGAGAAGCCCGTGTTTACAAGAAAGTGAGTGGGAGCTCTGTAGCATTTCTTTTATTATATGTGGATGACATACTATTGATGGGAAATGATATAGAATTCTTGGAAAGTATAAAGTCCTATTTGAATAAGTGTTTTTCAATGAAGGACCTTGGAGAAGCTGCTTATATATTAGGCATCAAGATCTATAGAGATAGATCAAGATGACTCATTGGTCTTTCACAGAGTACGTACCTTGACAAGATATTGAAGAAGTTCAATATGGATCAGTCCAAGAAGGGGTTCTTGCCTGTATTGCAAGGTGTGCAATTGAGCACGGCTCAATGCCCGACCACGGCAGAAGATAGAGAAAAGATGAGTGTCATCCCCTATGCCTCGGCCATAGGGTCTATTATGTATGCCATGCTGTGTACCAGACCTGATGTAAACCTTGCCGTAAGTTTGGTAGGAAGGTACCAAAGTAATCCCGGCATGAAACACTGGACAGCGGTCAAGAATATCCTGAAGTACCTGAAGAGGACTAAGGATATGTTTCTCGTTTATGGAGGTGACGAAGAGCTCGTCGTAAAGGGTTACGTCGACGCTAGCTTCGACACAGATCTGGATGACTCGAAGTCACAAACCGGATACGTGTATATTTTGAATGGAGGGGCAGTAAGCTGGTGCAGTTGCAAGCAAAGCGTCGTGGCCGGATCTACATGTGAAGCGGAGTACATGGCAGCCTCAGAGGCAGCGCAAGAAGCAATCTGGATGAAGGAGTTCATTATCGACCTAGGGGTGATTCCCAATGCGTCGGGCCCGATGACTCTCTTCTGTGACAACACTGGAGCTATTGCCCTTGCCAAGGAGCCCAGGTTTCACAGGAAGACCAGGCATATCAAGCGTCGCTTCAACTCCATTCGTGAAAGTGTTCAAAATGGAGACATAGATATTTGTAAAGTACATACGGACCTGAATGTAGCAGATCCGTTGACTAAACCTCTCCCTAGAGCAAAACATGATCAACACCAGAACGCTATGGGTGTTCGATTCATCACAATGTAACTAGATTATTGACTCTAGTGCAAGTGGGAGACTGTTGGAAATATGCCCTAGTGGCAATAATAAATGGTTATTATTATATTTCTTTGTTCATGACAATTGTCTATTGTTCATGCTATAATTGTGTTATTCGGAAATCGTAATACATGTGTGAATACATAGACCACAACGTGTCCCTAATAAGCCTCTAGTTGACTAGCTCGTTGATCAACAGATAGTCATGGTTTCCTGACTATGGACATTGGATGTCATTGATAACGGGATCACTTCATTAGGAGAATGATGTGATGGACAAGACCCAATCCTAAGCATAGCTCAAAGATCGTGTAGTTCGTTTGCTAGAGCTTTTCCAATGTCAAGTATCTTTTCCTTAGACCATGAGATCGTGCAACTCCCGGACACCGTAGGAGTACTTTGGGTGTGCCAAACGTCACAACGTAACTGGGTGACTATAAAGGTACACTACGGGTATCTCCGAAAGTGTCTGTTGAGTTGGCACGGATCGAGACTGGGATTTGTCACTTCGTATGACGGAGAGGTATCTCTGGGCCCACTCGGTAATGCATCATCATAATGAGCTCAATGTGACTAAGGAGTTAGCCACGGGATCATGCATTACGGTACGAGTAAAGAGACTTACCGGTAACGAGATTGAACAAGGTATTGGGATACCGACGATCGAATCTCGGGCACGTAACATACCGATTGACAAAGGGAATTGTATACGGGATTGATTGAATCCTCGACATCGTGGTTCATCCGATGAGATCATCGTGGAACATGTGGGAGCCAACATGGGTATCCAGATCCCGCTGTTGGTTATTGACCGGAGAGGCGTCTCGGTCATGTCTGCATGTCTCCCAAACCCTTAGGGTCTACACACTTAAGGTTCGGTGACGCTAGGGTTGTAGAGATATTAGTATGCGGAAACCCGAAAGTTGTTCGGAGTCCCGGATGAGATCCCGGACATCACGAGGAGTTCCGGAATGGTCCGGAGGTGAAGAATTATATATAGGAAGTCCAGTTTCGGCCACCAGGAAAGTTTCGGGGGTTATCGGTATTGTACCGGGACCACCGGAAGGGTCCCGGGGGTCCACCGGGTGGGGCCACCTATCCCGGAGGGCCCCATGGGCTGAAATGGGAAGGGAACCAGCCCTTAGTGGGCTGGGGCGCCCCCCTTGGGCCTCCCCCTGCGCCTAGGGTTGGAAACCCTGGGGATGGGGGGCGCCCACTTGGCTTGGGGGGGAAGCCACCCCCCCTTCCCCCTTGGCCGCCGCCCCCCCTTGGAGATCTGATCTCCCAGGGCCGGCGCCCCCCAGGGGTCCCTATATATAGTGGGGGGAGGGAGGGCAGCAGCACAGCCCCTGGCGCCTCCCTCTCCCCCTGCGACACCTCTCCCTCTCGCAGAAGCTTGGCGAAGCCCTGTCGAGATCCCCGCTACTTCCACCACCACGCCGTCGTGCTGCTGGATCTCCATCAACCTCTCCTTCCCCCTTGCTTTATCAAGAAGGAGGAGACGTCGCTGCTCCGTACGTGTGTTGAACGCGGAGGTGCCGTCCGTTCGGCACTCGGTCATCGGTGATTTGGATCACGGCGAGTACGACTCCATCAACCCCGTTCATTGGAACGCTTCCGCTCGCGATCTACAAGGGTATGTAGATGCACCCCTTTCCCCTCGTTGCTAGTATACTCCATAGATGGATCTTGGTGATGCGTAGGAAATTTTAAAATTCTGCTACGATCCCCAACAATAAGGCTTCTGAAGCTAGAGGACCAGGCTGCTGCAACGGCAGCCTCTCAACATCACTATTGTCCTCAGCCAATAGATTCAGAGACACGGAGCTCTGCATATTAGGAGTTGTGTCCATCAAAGAGGAGAGTCTGCCTTGGAACTCAACTCCTAATGCAGCAACAGGCGGTTCAGTTAAGCAAAGTGCAACAGTGGTGGTCATCTGTTCAACAAGAGAGGAGTTGGAGGAGTGATGAGTGACAGTTTTGGTGGCCTCAGAGAGAGTCAGAACTCCATCTTCTTCAACGATCACAACTTTAAAATCCACTCTTTCATCTCTAAGACCAAATCCAGTTCTCCAAGGACCATAAGCTGCGATGATTGGCATAATTGCAGACCTGAGGAAAGTGTTGAGCCTGATTATAGGGAACCCTGCATTGATCATTATGGAGCTGACAATATTTCCATGCGCTGTCATTGCAAACTGCAGCCCAGAAGCAGAGAGAGAAACTTCAATATTCAGAGCATTGTGCTGTGGGGCATTGCTAGTCACCAAACTATTTTCAGTGTGGCAGAGCCTTCTCCCATAGTCAGAGCATTGAAAATATTGCTTGGTACCATCACATAGCTGTCAGATATTGTTGCACTTGAGTTTGAACTGTCATAAGCCAAGAAGGAGTCATTCCATGCAGTGCCTGGACTGTTCTGAATGTTGTTGGCACGTAGGATCCCATCCTGGACTTGCAATCCTTCAGCCACCAACCAGGCTTGGTAGTTATACAGAGCAGGTGGAGAAGGCGGAGGAGAAGGAGGCCAGGCGCCCTAGACATCTTGGAAGTGCACATCATTCCCTTGAGCAACATTATGGTGTGGCTCCTCTGCATTAGGATTTGTCATTGCATTTTGAGCAAGCCAGTTGTGGAGCTGCGCTTGATACATCTGTTCTGTAGTGAGTCCATCTCCAAACAGAGGGTGGGGAATCCCATCTGCAGGTGGTGGATCAATGCCGGCCGGAGGAACATCAGGAATACGTGCATTCGAGTCGCTACTTCAAAGGATCGTGACACAAACAGTCCAGCAACGGCGCTCCCCTCCTAACTGATGCATGATAAAGCTTTTGGGAACCCGACGCGGACTAAGCACTCTGGCTTTGATCAAAACAAACTTCCTGTCCCCTCTAGGATTATTCCAAGTGACTAGTGATACGTCTCAAACGTATCTATAATTTATGAAGTATTCATGCTATTATTTTATCATTCTTGGATGTTTTACAATCATTTTATAGCAACTTTATATCATTTTTTGGGACTAACCTATTGACCCAGTGCCCAGTGCCAGTTGCTGTTTTTTGCTTGTTTTTTACATCGCAGGAAATCAATATAAAAAAGAGTCCAAACACCGCGAAACTTTTTGGAGATTTTTTATGGACCAGAACACCCATGATGGGCCAGAGCAGCATCTGGAGGGTGCCCCAAGGGGGGTACAACCCACCAGGGCACGCCTGGGCCCTGGTGGGTTGTGCCCACCTTGGTGGCCTCCCGCACCCCCTCTTTACCCTATAAATTCACAAATATTCCAAAAACCCTCGGGGTTAACCTAGATCAGAAGTTCCGCCGCCGCAAGGCTATGTAGCCACGAGAAACCAATCAAGACCCCGTTCCGGCACCCTGCCGGAGAGGGAATCATCACCGGTTGCCATCTTCATCATCCGGGGGCCACCACAATGAGGAGGGAGTAGTCCACCGTCGGGGCTAAGGGTTTGTACCAGTAGCTATGTGTTTAATCTTTCTCTCGTGTTCTTGAGATGTCACGATCTTGATGTATCGCGGGCTTTGTTAATATAGTCGGATCATATGGTGTTTTCCCCTCTCTATCTTGTTGTGATGAATCGAGTTTTACCTTTGAGATTTCGTTATTATCAGATTGAATACTTTCATGGATTTGAGAAAACTTGATATATGTCTTGCAATTGAATACTCGTGGTGACAATGGGGTATCGTATTGATTCACTTGATATATGTTTTGGCACTCAACTCGCGGATTCCCGAGGTGACATTGGGGTAATCTATGCATAGGGGTTGATGCACGTTCTTGTCTTTGTTTCTCCGGTATAAATCTTGGGGCACTCTTTAAAGTTCTTTGTGTTGGATTGAGTATTATGAATATGAATTTGCTTCAGCGTTATTTTAGTACGAACTCTGGGATAGATCGAACGGAAAGAATAGCTTTGTGTTATTAACTCTTGAATAGATCGAACGGAAAGAATAGCTTTGAGGTGGTTTCGTACCCTACAAACAATTTATTCTTCTGTTCTCCGCTAGATAGGAACTTTGGAGTGATTCTTCATCGCACTTTGAGGGGTGGTTATATGATCCAATTATATTAGCACTATTGAGAGATTGGACTAGCGAAAGTACGGACCCTAGGCCTCATTTTCAAGCATTGCAATACTGTTTTTGTGCCCGTTTACTATTTGCTACCTTGCTGTTTTTATTTATTCAGAGTATAAAAATATATTTCTACCATCCATATTACAGTTTTATCACCATCTCTTCACCGAACTAGTGCACCTATACAGTTTGCCATTGTATTAGGTGTGTTGGGGACACAAGAGATTTCTTGTATTTGGTTGCAGGGTTGTTTGAGAGAGACCATCTTCATCCTACACCTCCCACGGATTGATAAACCTTAGGTCATCCACTTGAGGGAAAATTGTCACTGTCCTACAAAACTCTGCGCTTGGAGGCCCAACACGAGTCTACAAGAATAAAGTTGCGTAGTAGACATCAAGCTCTTTTATGGCGTCGTTGTCAGGGAGGTGAGTGCTTGAAGGTATATCTTTAGATCTTGCAATCGAATCTTTTAGTTTCTTGTTTATCACTAGTTTGGTTTGTAAAAGAAAACTAACAAAAAATGGAATTGAGGTTGCATCATATTATTGATCATCTTTATAATATCTTTCGTGAAAATAATGGAAAGAAAAATTGTGATCAATTGTTAGAAGAAGTCAATAAAATGTTTGGCACAAAATATTTGAATGATGAGCATGGTTGCAATATTGCTAGTATTAATTCTTTGAATATCCATGATGGTAGTGATATGCAAAGCCATAAGCTTGGGGATGCTTTGTTTAATGAAGATGATATTTTTAGTCCCCAATGTTTTGATGAGAAAATTTATTATGATGCTTGCATGCCTCCTATTTATGATTATTATATTGATGGATTTGGAGAGGTTGTGACTTTATTTAATGATGAATCCACTATTTTGGAAGAGGTTCCAATTGACTATGACAACAAAGTTCCTATCTATGATGATTACGGTGGTGACATGTATGCTATAAAGAATAATGATAACCATGAAACTTTTCATCATGATTTTAATTTTCAATCACATGATAGTTATTTTGTTGAGTTCACTCCCACTACTATTGATGAGAATAAATTTGCTTATTGCGAGAGTAACAAAATTTCTATGATTATGCATCATGAAAAGAGTGCCTTATGCGATGGTTATATTGTTGAATTTCTTCATGATGCGTCTGAAAATTATTATGAGGGAGGAACATATGCTTGTAGGAATTGCAATAATACCAAGTTTCCTCTCTTTATGTTGAAAGTTTTGAAGTTATGCATGTTTTGCCTTCCTATGCTAGTTGATTCTTGTTCCCATAAGTTGTTTGATCACAAAATCTCTATGCATAGGAAGTGGGTTAGACTTAAATGTGCTAGTCATATGCTCCATGATGCTCTCTTCATGTCCCAATTCTTTACTTTTATGCGAGCATCATTGAAATCATCATGCCTAGCTAAAAAGGCATTAAAGAAAAGCGCTTGTTGGGAGACAAACCAACACTTTTACCTACTGTTTTTGTGTGTTCACATGATTATGCTACTGTATTGATCATGTTTTATTGCTTTTGTTTCAATAAAGTGCCAAGTAAAGCCTTTGAGATCATGTTGGGTGATAGTTGATTTGATCTTGTTGAAAAACATAAACTTTTGCACTAACAAAAATAATTCTTATTTTTAACAGAAGAGTGATTTTGAGTTGATTCTTTTTGCAGAAGATTAATATACGAATTTCTCACCCGGTCCTAATTTTTTCATAATTTTGGAGCAGCAGAAGTATGGTTATTATGCAGATCACTACAGACTGTTCTGTTTTTGACAGATTCTGTTTTCAATGGATAGTTTGCTTGTTTCCTAGTTTCTATGACTTATATTGCTCAATATAAATTGTGGAAATGATATGCTACAGTAGGCATTGTGTGAGAACAATTATGAATCTTGTCTTTGACAGTACCAAAGTGAAATGGTTTGCTCTTTATCATACTAACCTATCTCACGAAGTTCCGTTAAGTTTTGTGTGATTGAAGCTTTCAAGTTTTGGGTGAGATGTCGATATGAGGAGAATAAGGAGTGAAAAGACCCTAAGCTTGGGGATGCCCAAGGCACCCCAAGTTAATATCCAAAAAATATCCAAGCAACTAAGCTTGGGGATGCCCCGGAAGGCATCCCCTCTTTCGTCTTCAACATTATCGGTAACCTCACTTGGAGCTATGTTTTCATTCGTCACATGATATGAGTTTTACTTGGAGCATCAATTTATTTTGTTAGGATTTGCTTGCTGTTATTTAGAATAATTTTTTCCATCTTTTATTTCAATAAAAATGGCATTGACAGCCTTTGCCATGCTTATTATACAAGTCTACATGTTGCTGTTTGAAAACAGAAATTTTACCGCTGTTGCAAAAATTCCCCAGAAAAGTAAGAATGTGATAAAATGTTGAAACTTTTTGCATAATAAGCTATGATAAATTTTCTAAAGTGTGGTAAATTTTTTATAATTTTTGGAGTTAGGGAATATGATGAATCTTGCATTCTTTACAGACTGTACTGTTTTTGCAGATTGCTGTTATGTTTGCATTGTTTGCATATGCTTGCTTGTTTAATGAATCTATTTGAGGATAGGAGTATTAATATGCAGAGGAATTTAGTATGCAATGTTGAATAATATTTTTTGTGATTTGCTACAGTAGATAATGATAAGGTTTTTGCATTGGTTTATACTAACTTATCTCACGAGTTCTTGTTGAGTTTTGTGTGGATGAAGTTTTTAAGATTTAGGGAAACCGTGAAATAGGAGGAATTAAGGAGACACAAAAGCTCAAGCTTGGGGATGCCCAAGGCATCCCAAGATAATATTTCAAGAAGTCTCAATCATCTAATCTTGGGGATGCCCCGGTAGGCATCCCACGTTTCTTCTTCAACAATTATCGGTTAGTATCGGTTGAGCCTAAGTTTTTTGCTTCTCCACATGAGTTGTGCTATTCTTGAAATGTCATTTTGTTTTGTTTTTGCTTGTTGTTTTCATAAAATGCTTAGATCTGGAAGTTTTTAAATAAAATAGAGTCCTCAAATAGTTGCCAGGGAGGCTAAGTAAGCGGCTTTCGCATCCCGTCAACGAAGCCCTTTTCTATGTCATTTACTCTTGTGCTTAACTTATATCCCATGAGTAAATTTTTGAATAAATTGAATGTCAGAAAGTTGAAATTATATCATGCCTAGTGGTATCTTCACATTGGGTTCAGAAAGTGAAATCTTTTGAGGCTTTACAATCACAATATTGGTCATACAAGCAATTCATGAATAATTAGTATAAGGAAGAGAACTTTCACATGCAAATACACTATCCTGGAAATCTTTTGTGATTGTGAGCCCCCATCAAAATATTATATGCCAAAATTGTTGACGTTGGACAAGGAAGACAAGGTAATGATTTATGTTTGTTCATATTCACATAGAAGTTATATTGTCATAGATCCTTCAACATGTGGTGCTTGCCCCCCATCTTTGCTAGCCAAAAATTCCGCACCAAGTAGAGATTCTACTTGTGCATCCAGAAAACCCTTAAACCCAAATCTTATCTTCAAGAGTCCACCATACGTACCTAGGGATTGAGAAAGATCCCTCAAGTAAGTTGTCATCAGTGTAATAAGGCAATAAAAATTGCTTCTAAAAGTGTAAGATCATTTAGTGTAAGAGAAAATTGAGCGTTATACGAACTTGTGATGGTAAAGCAATAAAAGCGATAGACTGCATAATAAAGGTTGCCATCAGAAGGGGCAATACAACGTGACATTCTTTTGCACTAAGGGATTGAGCATACAAACAAATAAGCGCATGGCAACCTTTGCTTCCCTCTACGAAGGGCCTATCTTTTACTTTTCAGTATTTACTTTTATGCAAAGAGTCAAAGTTTTTCTCTCTATTCCTTTTTATTTTTCTCTTTTGGCAAGCATCATGTGGTGAGGAAAGATCTTGGCACATATGTCCATTAGAATATGGGTAGCATGAGTTATTATTGTTGACATCACCCTTGAGGTGAATACGTTGGGAGGCAAAACAATAAGCCCCTATCTTTCTATGTGTCCGGTTGAAACATTTTGCTCATGTGTACGCGGTGAGTGTTAGCAATCATAGAAGACTATATGATGGTTGAGTATATGGAGCTCTTACTTAAACTCTGTTGAATAAGTTGAATTGCAATTGCTTGGTGACTGAGAACATAGGTTGTTGAGTTTCAAGAGAATTCATTGTTTGAACCTTAACATGTGAATTGGTTGCTACTATAACATGAAATTTTTTATGAGAAAGAATTGCTGTTATGATGCTAGGAAAAGTGATTGAAATTATCATTGATCAAACTTATGGACTTTGCTAGCATTCCCACTTCATAAATTATTTATTTTATCATTTACCTACTCAAGGACGAGTAGGAATTAAGCTTGGGGGTGCTGATACGTCTCCAACGTATCTATAATTTATGAAGTATTCATGCTGTTATTTTATCATTCTTGGATGTTTTAAAATCATTTTTTTAGCAACTTTATATAATTTTTTGGGACTAACCTATTGACCCAGTGCCCAGTGCCAGTTGCTGTTTGTCGGATGTGGGGTTCCATCAAAACCCTTAAGGTTCAAACTCTGGGGTGCACGCGGACTTCTTTCCCTCCAACCGATCTATGCGCTAGCTCGCTAAGATCTTGCGGACGAACTCGATGAACTAGCAACATAGAAAGGCATGAGATTTATACTGGTTCAGGCCACCGTTGTGGTGTAATACCCTACTCCAGTGTGTGGTGGTGGATTGCCTCTTGGGCTGGTGATGAACAGTACAAGGGGAAGAACAACCTCCTGAGGTTGAGGTGTTCTTGTGCTCGACTAACTTGTGTGGGTCATATGCCTGAGAATCCGATATAGATCTGATCCAGCTGATCCCCCTACTGTGGTGACTAGTTCTACTTATATAGGCCCTGGTCCTCTCCCCAAAACATTGAGCGGGAAGGGAGCCAACAACGGCGGGCTAATTTGAAAGGGGACAGCCAGTACAAGCTATCCTGACAAAAGCGGTCTTCGCCTGCAAAAGGCTCTGGTGGTGACGCCGTCTTGGGCTCCATGGTGACCTCCGTCTTGCCGTCCTGCTGGTCTTGGTCTCGTTGCACTGATATGGAAACCTTTGTTGATGCCTCGGTACTCCGCGCCTGCGCCTGCTTCCTTAGCACCAAAGAGGAAACAAGGATGCTGCACGCGCTGGCGCCCGCCTGGTGTCGATCGTCACGGCTCACGTCACGAGAGCTTCGTGAGGTTTGCCCCGCCTTGATATCTCCGCTCCTCGGGAGGCAGCCTGGCGAGGCCGCTCCTGAGGAGGTCTTGCGCCGTCCGCTTCGCGAGGCTTGGCCCCTCGCGAGGGTCTTGAATGCTTTGTTGATGAAGATGGGCCGTACAGGCCTGCTCGCATTGCGACGCCGTGGGCCGCAGGCAGGCAAGTCTGGGGACCCCCGTTCCCAGAACAGCGACAGTAGCCCCCGGGCCCAAGGCGCGCTCGGGCTTGGCTTCGAGGCGAAGCCAAAGGTCAAGTTTGGAGCGCTGCGGGCCCCAAAAGCCTGCGGCCTCGGTTGACGCGTGGCGGTTGATTGGACGTGGGCGCCTCCACTCCCCACCCTGCCTCGGCAACTGCCCGACTTGACAAAAGCCTGGCGTGGACTGTGATTGCCTTCATTGCTTCTTCCTCGCCTTGCTCCAGATCCCCTTTCTCTCTCCTCGCCACCGATACCTCCAGATCTGCTCCAACCTTGCTCCCATGGCGCCGCGCAAGACCAATCCCTCCTCATCGGCGGCTTGGTACGAGCCAGCTCTGGAAGCACCCACCGTCACAAAAAAGAGCCTCGCCTCCACGCGCCTGCTGACGGCGGGGGAGAGCAACGAATGGGGGAAGACGGAGCTCCGGCTCGCCTCCGACGTGCCGGAGCCTGAGGGAAGCACCTTCTTCCCCTTCTTCTCGAGCAGCGTCGCCGTCGGGTTGGTTCCCCCTTCTCCGATTTCTTTTATGAGGTCCTCGACCACTACGGGTTGCAGGCGTTGCACCTCCATCCCAACTCTATCCTTCTCCTGTCCATCTTCGCCTACTACTGTGAGGCATACCTGGGTGTGATGCCATCCGTGGAGCTTCTACGCCACTTCTTCTTCCTTCGCGTCAGTGAAGGACACGTCTCCGGGTGCACCAATTTCATCGCATCTGGTAAGGCCAACTCAATCTCGAGCACCGGGAAGAGGGCCAACAACATCCGAGCCAAATGGGTCATGATGGACGCCAAGCGCGCCCATCCGCATTTCGCATTGCCAGCGGAGGCGCCCCAATTCAACAAGGGGTGGACCTACGTGAAGCTCGCTGATGAGCGGGCGTCGTCTGTGTTGGGGCAGACGCAGACCGACCTGAAGCCAGGCAACGCGAAGGCGGCGAAGGTCACAGGGGCCATGCTCCTGAGGGAATTCTTGATGCTGCGCGTCGCCTCGCTCCAGGCGCGATCGCGCCCCTTGTGGAAGCTTGGAGATGGAGAAGATAAGATCCGCCTGTGGCCGGGGGCCCTGCCTGGCGACAAACTGGCTGCTGTCCTGCGCCTCCTGGTTGGGGATAACCAGGAGTATCCACCGAACGCCTTCACTCCTTTGTTCCTTCGCGAGGACTGGGAGCCATTTGTGGTTTCCAGGACGACCTTCGATGCGCACGGGCTAGTGCCGCCAGCGCTCGCAGGAGCTCCTGCAGCACCGAAGCCGGTGGAGGTGTCCTCTGACGAGTCCCGTAGGGAGGAGGAAGAAGAGGTGGACTCGGAGAAAACTCTTGAGGAGGTGGGGGAGACTTCCCCTCTGAGCAAGGCCGAGATCCTCCGCTCCCTGCCAGACGACGCCGAGATCGACGCTCGCTAGGAGGAGGGGGAGCAACCCCTTATCCCAACAAGGGGTAGGTCGTCGCTGGTTCCCCGGGATGTTACCTCCGTCTTGACGCCTCCCGGGGCCGGCTCCGGCCCTTCTGCCGCGCCATCTTCTGCCGCCGGGGCCCGCACGCCCACTTCTCAGGCTCTGGTGCTTTCGGGCTTCAAGCTCCCCAAGCGGAAGGTGGAATACGTCACGGTGGATCGGTAAGTGCCTTGAGCTTCGTCTTGTCCCTACCAGTACTTGTTATTTCCTGACGTTCGCCCTTGATCAGGCCGACACCTTGGGCGAAGAAAAGGAAGGGGGATACGGCGGCCGCGCCTCCCTCCACAGGGAAAGGAGGCAGCAGCACCCGCACCTTCCCAGCCCGGTCGCCATCGCGAGGCCAAGAAGAGCATTGTCAGGAGGAGTCAGCCCCCATGGCCCCTCTGGCTCCTGAAGTGCCGGTGTCTGGCTCGGCTGAAGAGGTCCCGACTGCTCCGGAACCCGCAGTCTCCCAGGCCCTGCTGACGACGTCGTCTCCTCCCACTGCTGCACCTCCACTCCTAGGCTCTTCTGCTCCTGCTACTATCCTGGAGCGTGCTCTTTCGGAGATGACCCAGCTGCAGGCAGATCTCCTGAGCGCGGACCCGCGCCTGGTGGTCGGGCGCCTGGAACTGGCCTCTGGCTGGCTTCATTCTGACTTGGCGGTCCGCGTGATGTTGAGCCAGGCCGCGGCATCTTCGGAGAAGGAGAAGCAGAGCGCCGCTAATGCTGCAGCCGATCTTGAGGCGGCATTGAAAGACGCCAAGGCCGCCCGCGATCGTTGCCAGGAGCTGGAGGATGAGCTGAACAGCCTGCACGACAAGCACGCCGAAGAAGCACGCGGCCGTCTGGTGAAGGAGGAGGAGATGAAGGCCCGTGAGGACGCCGTCAAGAGCCGTGACGCTGAGCTGGAGGAGTTGGGGAAGACGCTGGTCACCGAGCGCAGCCGACTGGAAGAGCTGGAGCAGAAGGTGAAGGCGAGGGAGGCCGATCTTCATGCTAATGCGCGGGTCCTGGCCGAGGACCGCATGGCCTTTGCCGATCTTGAGGAGAGGTCTCGCAAGGCACTGAAGACGCTCTACGAGCACGGCTTGGAGAGGTCGCTGACCACCGATGAGGACAGCCCCGCGCTGCTGCTTCCTCTCCTGGTGAAGGCGCTTGAGGAAGTCGTGGATGGTATCGGCCCCATGGCAGAGGCAGAAGCTCGCATCCTATCTTCAGCTGCATTGACTCGTGTCTTCAGCCATCTGCACCTTCGTGACCCCAGCGCTTGTCTTGACGAGCTGCTGGAGCCTGTGGCTGATGACAACTGTGCAGCCGCCACCGCAGCCATGGAAGGTGAGGTGGAGGCCTTGCTGAAAAGGTTCCGCGGCTTTGCCTCCGCACCCTTGTCCGGTGGTGCCGCTAATCCCGGGGCTGCAGGTGAAGACGTCGTTACCCAAGGGGGAGCACCTTCTGCAGGCGATGGCGGTGTCCAGGGGTGACCTGCAGCTACCTTCCTGCTTCGTTCCTGTAACATGCATCAGGCCTCGTGGAGGCGTTTAAACTTTTCATTTGGTATTGTGAGGACAATATGTTTTGTAATATTTGCTTTGAGATTTTGCGATTTCCTCCCTTTTTGCTTTGTGTTCTGTGTCGGCAGAGCCCGGCCCCGCGCATACCTCAACCGCCATCGGGCCGACCGGAGACCAGGACGGACCAAGGAGTGAGGGGATACGTGACCAGTTAGGCTCCTGAGTCGCGATGCTCAGGAGTCCCCCCTTGACGCGCAAACAGCTTATAGGGAGAGTACATGAGGATAGATCAATGTTCTACGTCGACAGAGCCCGACCCCGCGCATACCTCAACCGCCATTGGGCCGACCGGAGACCAGGACGGACCAAGGAGTGAGGGGCTACGTGACCAGTTAGGCTCCTGAGTCGCAATGCTCAGGAGTCCCCCTTGACGTGCAAACAATTTCCATACCTGCCCTCGCCGAGGCCTCGGGAGGGGCATGTGACGGCCAGGTCCGGGAGACCTGGTTGAGTGGCGTGTGCTTGGGCGTGGCCCGAGCGCAGCCCCCAGGTCCGGGAGACCTGGTTGAGTGGCATACGCTTGGGCGTGACCCGAGCGCAGCCCCCTCGCGCGGCTCTCCCGAGGGAAGGCGTTGCGGTGAGGCCAGACGTTGAGCTCTGGGGCTCCCCGAGGTTGGTACGACCGTGGAGCCGCCCTCAGTTGTTTATCACCAGCGCAGAGCATAGTGCTTCCGCTTGTGCACGGGCATAGCTGCTCCTCGGCAGTGTCGATGGCCAGCGCAGAGCATGGTGCTTCCACTTGTGCGTGGGATGGGGCCCCCCTCCGGGAGGAGCCCCCGGGGCATGTACAGCCCCGCGCTGACACGTGGCTTTAACGGCAGGGCTGCGAGGTGTATCTGGGCACTCGTGAGCCAGCGCGGGACTCACGAGGCCCTACCTCAAGGCGGGTTGCGCCTGGTCTTCAGTCTTTGATAGCTGTGCGTTCCTGCGAGACGGTTAGGTGCAAGCGCTCTACGTCCTCAGGTCCCGGCCCTCGAGCGAGCTCAGCCGCCGCTGGTATGCCAGGTCGCGACGCCGTGGTCAAGGCCAGGGGGTGAGGGCTGGAGAGTCAGTAAGAGCTCCTGAGTCGTGATGCTCAGGAGCCCCCCTTTTAACGCGCAAGCGAATTGCATGGTGAAGGGATGTACCCGCGGCGGGTGGCAATCGAGCAGGTGATAATCATAGGCAGATTAAGCATGGAAGGCAAATCAGCTTGGGTAAGTGCAGAAGATACATGCCACTGGGTCAGGCCCGAGCGGCTTGGGGATAATGCAGCCCGAGGGGCGCCCCCAACAAGGTAAACTAAAGACATAAGAAAAGGATACACGCCACAGGGACAGACCCACGCGGCCTGGGAATAATGCAGCCCGATGGGCACTCCCAGCTAAACGAACTTGGAAAGTGTCACCTGGTTCTGTTGACGAAGGAGAGTTGAGGCAGCTGAAGGAACGCGGCGAAGGAACGGCTCCTCACGAGCCACCGGGGCCCTGAGCATCGGGAGGCTCTGGGGGCTCAGGTGGTTCCCTAAGGACCGTCTCCATCTCTGCCAGGATGGCGTGGTGCCTGGCCTCCTGAGCCGCCAGGACACGCTGCATGTTGTGCTGATAGGCTGATGACACGCTCGGCAGGCCGAAGGGCATGCGAACGTAGCTGTGCGGTGGACCCTCGCAACGGCCCACGTGCGAAGGCCAGAAAGGCTCCTGAGATGCGGCCCTGTTGAGCCCTGGAACGTCGATGCAGACGCGCAGCCTGGCATCCTTGCCTGGATGGGGCGCTGTGCCTCGTGAACGGCGGTCGCCGCGCATGGCCCTTGCGTCTTGCAGTTCCTGAGTGGTCTTGGTGATGAACTCCTGAGTGGTGGGCACCCCTTGCCCTGGATTCTCCTGAGGGAAACGTGCCGCGAAGCACGCCTCCAAGTGGTGCCCAAGCGCCTCCCTCGTGATGTTGGCAAGGTCTGAGGCCCTCCAGAAGAGAGCCCCCGAGCCCTTCCCGAGGAGGGCGCCGGGCGCGCCTTCCTATGCGATGGAGGGAGGCGCCCCTGGAGCAGGCGCTGATCTTGACAAGGCTCCAGCCGCGACGCCAACCTCCTGAGGTCCGGCACGGCGCAACTGCTTCTTCTTGGGGATGGCCTCTGGAGGGCCCTCGTTCTTGCTGTCGGGGTCGTCAATTGCTGCAGCTTGGAAGGCGCGCTCGAGGGAGCACACCGCATCTCTCTCTTCACATGGGACCGTGATGATTCCGCCGCTTCCCGGCACCAACAAGGAAGCCGATGACATCGCCAGGAGGGCATCCAAGCGGCAGCCCCAGGAGCCTGGCGTCTTCGAGGAATGGCTCTTCAAGCCGTCGGCGACGCCAGCGCTTTCAAGCATAGTTCAGCCTCGGGAGGAGCTCCCACAGCCACCTGCCACGGGAGCCCCAGCCTGTGGCCCGACCTCAGGAGCTCGTCTGCTCTTGGCGCTCGAGCCCCAAGAGGAATGCTGGACCAAGGAATTCAAGGAGTACCTAATGCAAGGGACAATGCCGGAGAAGGAAGAGGACGCAGAGTGTGTGGCCCGGCAAGCCACGACATATTGTATTCACGATGGTGAGTTGTACAGAAAGCGACCGAACGATGTTTCGCTGCGCTGCATTTCCAGTGACCAAGGAAAGGAGTTGCTGGTGGACATACATGGTGGGGACTGCGGACACCACTCGTCGTCATGAACTCTCGTCGACAAGGTGTTCCGCAGTGGATTCTACTGGCCCACGGTGCTCAACGACGCAGCCGAGTTGGTGAAGTCCTGTGAAGCTTGTCAGTTCCACGCCAAGCAGATACATCAGCCAGCACAGGGCCTCCAGACCATACCACTCATGTGGTCGTTCGCAGTTTGGGGACTGGATATCTTGGGCCCCTTCCCTCGGGCGCCAGGGGGCTACCGCTACCTGTACATCACCATCGACAAGTTCACCAAGTGGGCGGAAGTGGAAGCTGTTCGCACCATCCCAGCCGGGTCCGCGGTCAAGTTCATCAGGGGCATCGTGAGCCATTTCGGAATCCCCA
This sequence comes from Triticum aestivum, assembly GCF_018294505.1. Classification (NCBI taxonomy): domain Eukaryota; kingdom Viridiplantae; phylum Streptophyta; class Magnoliopsida; order Poales; family Poaceae; genus Triticum; species Triticum aestivum. The sequence continues at coordinate 255,207,732 of NC_057796.1, forward strand.
ACCGCATCATCACCGATAACGGTTCGCAGTTCACCAGTAACCTCTTCAAAACCTACTGTGCTAACCTTGGAATGCAGATTTGCTACGCTTCGGTGGCGCACCCCAGGAGCAATGTTCAGGCCGAACGTGCCAATGCAGAGGTCCTGAGGGGCCTCAAGACCAGGACCTTCAAGAAGAAGCTCGAGGCCTGTGGTAGGGGATGGCACGACGAACTCCAGTCTGTGCTGTGGTCCATCCGCACCACCGCCACCAAGCCAACGGGCGAGACTCCATTCTTCCTCGTCTACGGAGCTAAAGCGGTCCTTCCTCATGAGGTCAAGCATCGCTCCGCACGAGTCCTGGCGTTCGATGAAACGCAGCAGGACGCCATGCGGGGGATGGACCTCGTGCTGGGGAAGGAACATCGTCGCGAAGCTACACCGAGGGCGGCAAGGTACCAGCAAGCGCTGCGGCGATACCATTGCCGCAACATCCGCTCCAGGACGCTCGAGACCGGTGACCTCGTCCTGAGGCGGGTCCTCTCTAGGGAAGGGCCGCATAAGCTTTCGCCCATGTGGGAGGGCCCATTCAAGGTCGTCCACATCTCCAGGCCTGGCGCCGTGCGCCTGGAGACCCAGGACAGGGTACCCATCCAGAACGCCTGGAACATCCAACACCTCCGGAAGTTCTACCCATGAAGCAAGGCCCAGAGCCTGTGAAGAAAGGCCTAGAGCCGGTGAAGAAGGCCCGGTGCCTGTGAAGAGGGCCTGGTGCCTGTGAAGAATCGCCACCCGTGACACTCTCACGTAATAATGAGTGGGGCTGTACACGCCCAGGAGTCTCAGGAGCGACGGCCTCAGGCCCTGGGGCTCCCTCCCACGCCTAGTGGCAGCACTTACCTCCGCGCTGGTGAGAAGACTTGAAGATTAGATTAGGTGCCGGACGCGGCTTTTCATTTGCTTTCCGTAGTTGGCTAATTTTTCTTAATCGAAGTTTGCTTCTGGTGTTCCTTGCTGATTCGATTCCCTCGCTTCTTACCGCATTTTCCGACTCTGGTTCGCTCGTGTTCTCTCTCTCGCATACCTCGTGAGGGGGGGCTAGGCAGGTGCCCTCGCGAGCGTTTTTCTTCTCTCTGCCTACTCACGAGCCACGCTCGTTCGAGCTCGAAAGCTGGCGCACCTCTCCTAATCCGTGCCCCACGGGTACCGCAATGCAAAGCGCCAGGTCAAGGTTTGGGTGAACGATGAATTTCCTGCAGCTCTTGAGCAATCGTGGACCACAGGGTCAAGATGGACACAAGGAAACAAAAGCCTCGTGAGGAGGAGGGCGCCCCGAGCGCTCCAGGCTAAGTTATTTTCGTGCAAAATAGCAACACAACACTGAAATAGCAGTCATAGCTTAATAGTTAATAAGTTATAGGTTCGATACACGCCCCTCCGGGCCCATGCTGGTTTTATTTCGATGCAGGAAAGAAAAGAGGAACATAACAAAAGCGGCGCTCGCCCCTGCAGCAGCCGACGGAGGTAGGGCCTTGGCGACGTCCTGGGTCTAGTCGGACCCCTCCTCGCGCTTCACTGATGCGCGGCGACGAGACGACCCGCTACCGCCTTCAAAGCGGGCGCGGCAACATGGCGGCTGGTCAAAGCGGCCGCTGCTGGAACTGCCGCCAAGGGAGGAGACACTTTAGCCAGACGAGGCGCGGCCGGTGGGCTGGCCCCTCACCTCGTCCCGGCCATCGCCAAGGCCGAGCACCTCCTCGCCGTCGTTCACCTCGGGGCAGCATCCGGCGCGGCAACCGTCTTCCCCGGACACCCTCACGAAGAGGGTCGCGTCGCCGTCGAACTTGAAGTGGAGGGTGCACCGCCTGCCCAGGCCGCGCGCGCGGGCGAATGTCTGCCAGCCGCGGGCTAGAGCAATGTTGCCCGCGACAGAGACCTCGACCGCGACCCAAGAAGCCCGGCTGCAGCAACCGTCTGCCTGCAGCCAGAGCCTGCCTGGACCGAAGGCCAACAGCTCGTCGGCGAAGAAGCGGGGGAGCTCGAGCCAGCTGCCGGCCGGATCCTCCGACCAGACAACGAACTCCGGCAGCACCTCTGACGCATGGAACCGCAGTCGGGGAGGCCGCGCAACCACAGCGCGTCTCCTCTCGTTGACAGGACTACTGCGACCGGAGCGACTCCGGCCGTGCACTGCGGCGCCACCCCGAGAGCCAGGAGCCACGGCGGGGGTCGCGGCATGCTTGCGGGGACGGCCACGTCCTCGCTTGGGTGCCGGGGAGCCAGGTCCCTCCCGAGGGGCCTTGCCTTTCTCCGCGGCAGAGAACCTCTTCGACGACGCCATTGCTGCTAGCGGTGGAGCAAGGAGGAAGGAGCGAATGAATCGAGAAGAGATGGGCGACGGGGGCTCCGCCCCCTCCCCATTTAGAGCGGAAGAAGGCCAACCGGCGCCCCCACGATCGCAGGTAATGATGATTCTCCTTGCATGTCGCAGGGACTTGTCAAATCAAGCAGTTGCCGAGGTAGCGTGGGGAAGTGGAGACGCCCACGTCTAATCAACCGCCACACGTCAACCGAGGCCGCAGGCTTTTGGGGCCCGCGGCGCTTCGAACTTGACCTTTGGCTTCGCCTCGAAGCCAAGCCCGAGCGCACCTTGGGCCCGGGGGCTACTCTCGGCGTTCTGGGAACGGGGGTCCCCAGACTTGCCTGCCTGCGGCCCACGGCGTGGCAATGCGAGCAGGCCTGTACGGCCCATCTTCATCAACAAAGCATTCAAGACCCTCGCGAGGGGCCAAGCCTCGCGAAGCGGACGGTGCAAGACCTCCTGAGGAGCGGCCTCACCAGGCTGCCTCGCGAGGAGCGGAGATATCAAGGCAGGGCAAACCTCGCGAAGCTCTCGTGACGTGAGCTGTGACGATCGACACCAGGCGGGCGCCAGCGCGTCCAGCATCCTTGTTTCCTCTTTAGTGCTAAGGAAGCAGGCATAGGCGCGGAGTACCGAGGCATCAAGCAAAGGTTTCCATATCAGTGCAACGAGACCAAGACCAGCAGGACGACAAGACGGAGGTCACCATGGAGCCCAAGACGGTGTCACCACCAGAGCCTTTTGCAGGCGAAGACCGCTTTTGTCAGGATAGCTTGTACTGGCTGTCCCCTTTCAAATTAACCCACCGTTGTTGGCTTCCTTCCCGCTCAATATTTTGGGGAGAGGACCAGGGCCTATATAAGTAGGACTATACACCACAGTAGGGGGATCAGCTGGATCGGATCTAGATCGGATTCTATGGCATCTCACCCGCACAAGTTAGTCGAGCACAAGAACACCTCAACCTCAGGAGGTTGTTCTTACCCTTGTACTGTTCATCACCAGCCCAAGAGGCAATCCACCACCACACACTGGAGTAGGGTATTACACTACAACGGTGGCCCGAACCAGTATAAATCTCGTGCCTTTCTGTGTTGCTAGTTCATCGAGTTCGTCCGCAAGATCTTAGCGAGCTAGGGCGTAGATCGGTTGGAGGGAAAGAACTTTGCGTGCACCCCAGAGTTTGAACCTTAAGGGTTTTGCCGGAACCACACATCCGACAGGTCGCTGCCTCGCTTGGTGTCCGGCTCCGTTGCGAGCACAACTGCTTCATTGCGCTTCACGTCCTTGGCCTTGGCCTTCTTCTCTTCCGCGCCCGCAGCTGGCAGCTCGAGGAGGGAGAGGCGCCCCTCCTCAGCTCTTGCGCACTTGGTCGCCAGATTGAACAGCTCCTGAGATGTGCATAACTCCTCGTGGATAGCGAGCTCTTCCTTCATCTTGATGTCGCGGACGCCGTTAGAGAACGCGGAGATGATGGCCTCATCCGTCACCTTGGGGATCTTGAGGCGAGTGTTGTTGAAGCACTGGATGTACTTCTGGAGGGTCTCTCCTGGTTGCTGCTTGATGCGGCGCAGGTCACCAGCGGCCGGCGGGCGGTCGCGAGTGCCCTGGAAGTTGGCGACGAAGCGGTTGCGCATCTCGTCCCAGGAGGAGATCGAGCCATGCGGCAGGTTCAGGAGCCAGGAGTGGGCACCATCCTTGAGAGCCATAGGAAACCAGTTCGTCATGACTTTCTCGTCGCCGTTGGCCACTTTGATGCTCAGCTCGTAGAGCTGCAGGAACTCTGCTGGGTCGAGGGTGCCGTCGTAGCGAGGAGGCAGATCTGGCTTGAACTTGCCCGGCCAGGCGACGCTAGGCAGCTCGGGGGTGAAGGCGCGACAGCCGGCCGTGGTTGCCGGGGCCCATCTCGGCGGTGGAGCTTGGTCTTGACGAGGCCCGCGCGCCACCACGGCGGGTAGCGCGCGGTCTTAACGAGGTGGCGCGGGGAGCGAGGGTGTAGCTTCTCGCGGCCGCGGGATTTCTTGGCAGCATCTCTCTTCGCGCGCGGGCACCGGGCATGGTGGGTCACGCCGCGGGGCCGCACGCCTTGGCACCAAGGCACCGTCTTGGGGCAGAGGCGGTGGAGGCGCTCCATGAGCCACGTCACCCGTGGCTGGCGGAGGGTGAGGCAGAGAGTGGGACGGAGCCGGGGAGCCCCCAGCGGCGCGGACGAGCTCGGCGACGCGGTCGAGTCAGTCCTCGTAGAGGTCATCGACTGGGCGGTAGCGCAGGAGTTCGTTCGCCATGAGGAGCGCGGCCTGTGCGTCCATGGGAGCGCGACGTGCGTGGGACGAAGAACCGGCTGGGGTCAGCGACGGAGTGGCGGTGCGGCCGTCCTGCCGCACCGAGGGGTGCAGCGAGGACGCTTGCTGCTCGTTCCCCGCCGGGCCGGTGGCGGTGTTGGCGGCGGGAGACGGAGAATGACGAGGTGGCCCGCCGACGGGAGCCGTCTGAGCAACACGGGCGGTGAGGGCAGCCCGGCGCTCATCACGAGCGCGGCGAGCGTCCGCCATGGAGGCGACAGAGAGACGGAGTGACGGAGCGCCGATCGACGGAAGGGAAGCTACGGCGCACCCCTACCTGGCGCGCCAAATGTCGGATGTGGGGTTCCGGCAAAACCCTTATGGTCCGAACTCTGGGGTGCAAGCGAAGTTCTTTCCCTCCAACCGATCTACGCCCTAGCTCGCTAAGATCTTGCGGACGAACTCGATGAACTAACGACACAGAAAGGAACGAGATTTATACTGGTTCAGGCCACCGTTGTGGTGTAATACCCTACTCCAGTGTGTGGTGGTGGATGGCCTCTTTGGCTGGTGATGAACAGTACAAGGGGAAGAACAACCTCCTGAGGTTGAGGTGTTCTTGTGCTCGACTAACTTGTGTGGGTGAGATACATGAGAATCCGATCTAGATCCGATCCAGCTGATCCCCCTACTGTGGTGACTAGTTCTACTTATATAGGCCCTGGTCCTCTCCCCAAAACATTGAGCGGGAAGGGAGCCAACAACGGCGGGCTAATTTGAAAGGGGACAGCCAGTACAAGCTATCCTCACAAAAGCGGTCTTCGCCTGCAAAAGGCTCTGGTGGTGACGCCGTCTTGGGCTCCATGGTGACCTCCATCTTGCCGTCCTGCTGGTCTTGGTCTCGTTGCACTGATATGGAAACCTTTGCTTGATGCCTCGGTACTCCACGCCTACGCGTGCTTCCTTAGCACCAAAGAGGAAACAAGGACGCTGCGCGCGTTGGCGCCCGCCTGGTGTCGATCGTCACGGCTCACGTCACGAGAGCTTCATGAGGTTTGCCCCGCCTTGATATCTCCGCTCCTTGCGAGGCAGCCTGGCGAGGTCGCTCCTGAGGAGGTCTTGCGCCGTCCGCTTCGTGAGGCTTGGCCCCTCGCGAGGGTCTTGAATGCTTTGTTAATGAAGATGGGCCGTACAGGCCTGCTCGCATTGCCACACCGTGGGCCGCAGGCAGGCAAGTCTGGGGACCCCCATTCCCAGAACGCCGACACTGTTTTTTGCTTGTTTTTTACATCGCAGGAAATCTATATCAAACAGAGTCCAAACACCGCAAATCTTTTTGGAGATTTTTATGGACCAGAACACCCATGATGGGCTAGAGCAGCACCTGGGGGTTCCCCAAGGGGGGCACAACCCACCAGGGCACGCCCTGGTGGGTTGTTCCCACCTCGGTGGCCTCCCGCACCCCCTCTTTACCCTATGAATTCACAAATATTCCAAAAACCCTCGGGGTTAACCTAGATCAGAAGTTCCGCTGCCGCAAGGCTCTGTAGCCACGAGAAAACCATCTAGACCCTGTTTCGGCACCCTGCCAGAGGGGGAATCATCACCGGTGGCCATCTTCATCATCCCGGCGGCCACCACGATGAGGAGGGAGTAGTCCACCCTCGGGGCGGAGGGTTTGTACCAGTAGCTATCTGTTTAATCTCTCTCTCGTGTTCTTGAGATGTCACGATCTTGTTGAATCGCGGGCTTTGTTAATATAGTCAGATCATATGGTGTTTTCCCCTCTCTATCTTGTTGTGATGAATTGAGTTTTACCTTGGAGATTTCGTTGTTATCGGATTGAATACTTTTATGGATTTGTGAACACTTGATATATGTCTTTCAATTGAATACTCGTGGTGCCAATGGGGTATCGTATTGATTCACTTGATATATGTTTTTGCACTCAACTCGCGGAATCCCGAGGTGACATTTGGGTAATCTATGCATAGGGGTTGATGCATGTTCTTGTCTTTGTTTCTCCGGTAGAAATCTTGGGGCACTCTTTGAAGTTCTTTGTGTTGTATTGAGTATTATGAATATGAATTTTCTTTGGTGTTATTTTAGTATGAACTCTAGGATAGATCGAACGGAAATAATAGCTTTGTGTTATTTTAGTACGAACTCTTAAATAGATCGAACGGAAAGAATAACTTGGAGGTGGTTTCGTACCCTACAAACAATTTATTCTTATGTTCTCCTATAGATAGGAACTTTGGAGTGATTCTTCATCTCACTTTGAGGGGTGGTTATATGATCCAATTATATTAGCACTGTTGAGAGATTGCACTAGCGAAAGTACGGACCCTAGGCCTCATTTTCAAGCATTGCAATACCGTTTTTGTGCCCGTTTACTATTTGCTACCTTGCTGTTTTTATTTATTTAGAGTATAAAAATATATTTCTACCTTCCATATTACACTTTTATCACCATCTCTTCACCGAACTAGTGCACCTATACAATTTTCCATTGTATTAGGTGTGTTGGGGACACAAGAGATTTCTTGTATTTTGTTGCACGATTGTTTGAGAGAGACCATCTTCATCCTACACCTCCCACGGATTGGTAAACCTTAGGTCATCCACTTGAGGGAAAATTGCCACTGTCCTACAAAACTCTGCGCTTGGACGCCCAACACGAGTCTACAAGAATAAAGTTGCGTAGTAGACATCAACTAGTTCTCCAAATTTGTCCACAGACTTATGAATGTAATGAGAAGTTTGGTAATCATGAGGAAATCCAGTATAGTGCAACCAAACTAGAGGCCCAAAGCTAGTCTGACGCATGTTGATAGGAGCATCATGACTTCAATGGGAATATTTTATGTTGGAATGTCCATGACTTCAATGCTTAAGACAAGTTGTTTCGATTAGGAATATAGTTGATGAGAGTGGGACCTTTGTAGTTTGTTTGCAAGAGATCAAAAAGCAATCATTTGATTTCTCTTTTATCTATAATGTTGCTCCTCGTCATTTGGATCATTTTGCTTGCGTTCCCTCAGTAGGAGATTAGGGGGGCTTTTAGTGCTTTGGAATAGTAAGATTTTTTCTGGTAAAATAATTACGCAAGAAAACTTTGGTGTTGTTATTGAGTTTCAGTCTACTGGTACAACTAATAAGTGGGCCCTTGTTATTGTTTATGGCCCATGTGTGGAGCCTAGAAGGTCTGATTTTGTGCAATGGCTAGACGATATTGTTATACCAAATGATGATTTATGGCTCATAATGGAAGATTCCAAATTCCATAGATATGCCAAAAATCGAAAAGAGATGGTGTTAATTATAATGACATGTTTATATTTAAAAAGATCATTAGTCATTTGGGAATCACTAAGCTTCCAATCATGGGTAGGGCATACCCCTAGAGAAACATGCAGCTAAACCCACTTCGAGAGAAACTTGTGTGGGATTTTACTTCCACTCCTTGGACCCTAAAATTCCAACGCTCAAGCGCATCCTCTCACTGGGCCTGTATATGTGATCACCTCCCATGTGTGGTGTGTATTGATTCGAATATCCCCAAGGCTCAGATTTTTTTCCTTTGAAAATTACTGGATTAAAAGGCCTATTTTCTGGAGTTGGTGGATAACATTTGGAATATCAAAGGTAGGGTAATAGTGCCAAGGTGTTTGCTGCAAAATTCAACCTCTTGCATCAAGGGTTTAAAATGTGTGGTAATATTTCCAGATGGGATGTACTAATTGAAAATTGCGGTGTGATCATTCAAATGTTGGATGGATATGAAGAGGCTAGATGGTTGCACATTTCTGAATGGAATTCGGGGCTATTGTGGAATAGAGATTTTTACACCTGCTGGATTGTTAGTGTATGTTCTCAAAAAGGCGTTGCATGGTTCGTTGGGCAAGGTTTGGTAATGAAAACTCATATGACGTGTTTGGTTGCCTACATTAGGCCCAACTAGGCCCACGCGGGAAGAAACTGGGGTGTTTGGTTACCTGTGTCCACTGTTGGGCTTTGCATAGCACAAAACTGAAAGCACCTTTGGGCCTCTCTCGCTAGCAACGCTCAGATTGGCGTTTTATAGGGAGCTAGGTTGAGCTGAGCCACAATGAGCACACATGGATGGGCCCCTTGCACGAAAGGACACTGGAGGGATGCGAGCTGTGTACGTGTTATCTTCTTCTACCTCCACTAACCTCCTACCTAATCTCCTTTCTTCCTTATCCCTTCTAATCTACACAACGGTGCTTTGATTCAAAATAAGCTCTACATGAAAAAGATGCACATCGTTGTTACAGTTCCATTTTTACGATTGGTTTGTAGTTTCATCGACCATAAATGCTCAATTTGTGTTCATGTTTGGAGCTATTTTGGACAAATTTTGTCCAATTCGTCGTGCATGGTCGACCATTTGAAATTTCCTTTGAACGGTAGATTCATCTCGCAGTTCCACATGACATTCGCGTTGCAAGTTTTCTAATTCGACGATCATTCATCCCGGCCTTGTCTCTTCGATCAGCCATGATGCGCACACTATATTTTCTTCTCCTCTGCCTGTCGGTTCAATATCCGGCGTATCTCGTAGTAGGGGTCCTAAGCTAGGCATCTTGGAGCGATGGTAACATGGACACGGGGTTTTACCCAGCTTCGGGCTCTCTTGATGAGATAATACCCTACATGCTGCTTTTGAGTGTATTCATATGGGTGTAGTACAGAGTACATGTATCTACCACGAGATTGTAGTAATGAATATGAGATTGTCTATTGACTAGCCTGGCCTCAGTTTATATATGCACCGTAGGCCTAGGGTTTAGAGGAGTCCTTGTCTTGGGCGCCAAGTCTTGTAGAATCCCCCTTGTATGCGGCATGGGCTGTCCGAACTGGCCCTTGAGTATACGGCCATGGGGGTCCTCGGCCCAATCTAACTGATCGGGAGACGACGTGGGGAGTACCCCCTAGTCCAGGACACCGTCAGTAGCCGCCTGAACCGGTATTCAAGTTGGGGATGCTCCTCGATTCTTCCAAACTGTTCTTCATCTTCGGTCATCGGTCTTGAAAACTGGTTCAACAAATCTTCTTATCTTCACCTTGAGGGTCGCCGAAGTACATCCGAAGGGTTTATATGTCGGGTATCCGAGGAGCCCCTTTAAGTTATCGGCTTTTATCAATGCCTTGTTATTTTTACGCCCACCTCGGGTTGGAAGTTGTTCCCGGGTGGTGGTGTCCTCTTGCATCCGAGCTCCAACGCCGGACTGCATTTCGAGGTATCTTTTGCATCCGAGCTCCAACGCCGGACTGCATCTGAGCTCCAACACCGGACTGTATACGAGGTGTCATAGATCACCTTGGCTTAAAGAAGTTTAAAGGAAGTTAGCCGAGCTTAATGCTGGAAATGCCCTCTATAGAGCTAGCCACTTGCATCCGAGCTTTATGCCGGACTGCTTCCGAGGTGATGCACCACCTTGGGCTTGGGCTGATTGTTTACGGATTTTATTTCCGATGCGTGTAAATTTATTTGCTGTCAACATGTATTGCCAGTAGCCCTCAAGGTGTCTCTTGGCCTAAAATCCGAGATGCACCTGAAGGAAAATATGAAACCACTGATCCTAGTAGCTTCTGAGACTCAGGTCGTGAAATCGGCCTGAGGATCAACTCCTAGCTCGGCAGCATACATAGGAATAGGAACGCAGTTTAATATATTAGAGGTAATAGTGATCGGCGGATGGGCCCCTGAGAGAGGGTTGTGAGAAGTCGCCTCGATATATCAGCTTGATGCTGGATAATTCCCATATGGTACTTATTGTCGTCCGAAGACGTACTTGTCATAGTTCGGTTATGCCGAACACTGAGCACTTTGAATTTTCTGCATTGAATAGGCAATGCAGTAGCCCCCGAGCCACTGGTCGGGTGGCAACACCAGATCAGGGGATCGATGTGCCCCTTTAATATTTGTAAATAATGAGCGCAAAGCTCAGTAGCCCCCGAGCCTTAATGTGGGCACGGGTGGCCGAATTAAGGATCGAAGTCCGTTTGACAGAAAATTTTGTAGTGTTTAACACAAACTTCTCGGAAAGAGAATAAATATCTCTTAAAAGAGCTTAGAGCTGGTCGAAATCCGAGCTCGCCAAGGTAGGCCCCAAGGGGTTTAAAAGATGGAATGCAGTAAATGGATTTTACTCGCAATTTTTATGTGTAATGATTCTATGTATCCAATTACTTTACATCATTAATGCTCAGATCCGCATTGTACAAAACTTTGTTGACCGACCATCAACTTCAACCTCCTCGGCCAGTAGCTGGGGAGTGTTTGTCCTACTTTATAAAGCCTTTACAAGGGCAAAGTTTTACGGCAAACAAGGCAATCCGGTCATACGGTTTTATAAACAAAGGTACACGGAGAGATATGTTATATTACGTTTTAACGTAAGAAACATCTTCCAAAGAAAATAGTCCCGCTATCGGTTCCTTTCTTTGGGTCGTCATGCTTATCATGATCATGAAAACTCACCTCCGATCAATGTGGGAGGAAAATATTGAGGATTTAGTTCGGCGAAAGTTCCCGAACTCTATGGTATTAATGAACCAAATTTTTTACTTCCGTCGTTGCCGACCAATGTGATCCTTTAAGATTGCTAGCTTTCGGCTTCACCCAGTCTGAGGTACTAACTCGGATGACCCGGTAGTAACAATCACAGAGGTGCTCCCTTTACCACCTAGCCGAACAATCGGGAACGTAGGGGTAAGCACAGGAGCAAGGCAACCCAGCTTGGCCAAAATCTTAAGTCAAAGTGATGCATATGTATGGCTTTATAATGATGATTACGGAAGGTGGTCCTCGTATATTAAATACAAACGCCGATGATATGTTTATTTTGACTCCGTTGCGACCGTTTATCAGCTGAAAGTGGCCCATCGTCGGCTTCCACCCCCTCATAGATGCTACGCAGGGTGTTTCCGCAATAACCAAACAACTCTTAGCCGACGTCTCAGTACCCGAAGGCGGTTGTGTTAGGGGAAATGAGGCAATCAGATATGCGGGCTTTATAACTTTCACTTAGTCATAGGAGCTTAAAGTTGGGAGGCCGGTTACTATCCCCCGGTTAGTGTTCGACGACAGCCGAGGTCAAGCCGTAAACACTTCGGCCAATGTTATGAATGGCCCATTATTTAACACTGGGTGACCTCTATCGATCTTATAGTCGTCCGATCGCTGACCAGTTTATGCTTATTGTGCCAGTCAGTTTTCGGCTTTCTCCACTGAGGTGCTTAACCATTCGAGCTGGAAGCACAATCACGATGGTTCTGCCTTTGCGCACCTAGCCGAACAAAGCGGAACATAGGAGGCAAGCACAGGAGCCGGGCAACCCAACTATTGACCGAAGACACAATTCAAAACCGATGCATATATAGCAATATCAGAGAATGTTTTTGCCGAATCTCTAAAGGTGTCCGGCGTTGCACTGCGAGACTTATGCTGAAAACACACAAATAGTTTAAACGTGCCATAGGCTTGGAAAACCAAAAAAAACTTCAGTAAAAACTGAACATCCGAACTAGATCAAGTGTTCAGTGCCAAATCGAAAATTGGTCTTAAAAAAGGTGCTTCTGTGGTGCTTTAACATGACACATCCTATCTCAAGACTTCAAGCGGGTCAGCCTACGGCTTCAACCTCCTATCCCAAAGGCGGAGTACTTCTCGTTAGGCCAGTTTAGCAAACTAAACTCTAGCGGCTTTGAGGAAGAAATTAGGCTCCTCGGCTATTGACCACACACTCGCGCCGAAAAAAGGAGTGATAGAAAAAGGCTTTGCAATGACTAAGAAGAAGAACACTTATAAAATGGCTCATATAAATTTAAGAGCCCCCAAGTGACTTGGGTAAAAGAGTTTTATGTATAATGATTGTATGTACCGAAGTACTTATATCATATCTGTGTTCACCCGAACTTTAAACGCGTCTTAACCGACCATCGGCTTCTCCCTCTTCGGTCAAGGGCCAAAAAGTGTTATGTACTCCACCTGTCGAGAATATCGACGGTGTTTCCGATAACCAGGCAATCAGGCCATAAGGCTGTAACAGACAAAGCGCGCTCAGGGAACTTATGCTATATTACTGACGAAGTGTAAGAAGCATCTTCGAAGAAAATAGTACCTCCACCGATACCTTTCTTCGGTTGCTCATTGTTACTATGAGACTTGTGCAATAGATTTTTTGTATTCATGAGTTCCGTTGTGTGCCGACCATGGTTGAAAACAATAAGAGCACTAGCTTTCGGCTTCACCCAGTCTGAGGTCCGAGCTCGGATGACCCGATCATGACAATCACAGAGGTGCTCCCTTTACTCCCTAGCTGAACAATCAGGAACGTAGGGGTAAACACAGGAGCAAGGCAACCCAGCTTGCGGAACACTTAAGTCAACATGATGCATATTGTGGTGTAATACACGAACAAGGAACGAAGCCATACAAGTATAATCATATGCAAAAGGAAAAGCTTCATAAAGGAAGCCCCCAAGTAGACGGGGTATTTGAATTTGTGTGTCATAAACAAAGTTTTGACAAGGAAGTTTTTCATAAACAACTTTTTGTCAAAGTATAATGCTTGGTCGAACCGAACAAAATTTAAAACTGAAAGTTTTTGAGCATGAAAGCGACTTAGCTGGTTAATGTGTTCGGCATTGATGACGCGGTCCGAGCTTGATGTGGGACAAGGTTCCATTCCCCAAGCCGGTCCCGATCGAGGTGGCGGAGCGAAGAGCTCGGCACTCTGAAGTGGGGATATAGCACGGCCAATGCAGGCCCGCAGTGTGACGCCGAAGTCCCCGTCATGGGTTAATGAAGTGATGACGAAGCCCTCGGTCTAGCCGAGGTGACGTGGTACGTCGGTACGCAGAGGTGACAGCGCTACCCGATCCGGATCCTTTATCTGTGCACAGAAAATAGTGCAAGCCGGAGATAATAGGAATAATAATAAATTAAAAAAATGTTGCATAATTAATAGTTTATGCAAAGTGAGTAATAAAAGACATATGCCTGTGTGCCGAACACTCGATGAGGTAGATCTTTCTCAACGATGCCGAAGTCCCCGAGGAAACCAGACACGTCGGTATGGCAACTCGACCAACAAGGTGATCACGCGAGCCGATTTATGCCAATTGGGACGACGGCGTCGGCTTGCCGAATAGACCACCTGACGTAGTCGAAGTCCATTACCGAACCACCATGTGACCGTCGTTAATGCGGCCACCATTTGATGGACCTGCGTACAGATGATGGAACAAACTAGAGTAATAATTCCTTGGGAAAAATAAACCCAAACAAGCAAAAATTACTAGGAGAAATAGCACCTGGTTTATTTGTTGTAGCAATCCAAAGAAAGGTGACTCCCAAAATTGGGACTTGATCTGCATACCCATTGCCTGATGGGCGGTGAAGCAATGGCATGGGATGCTGGTAAAGGTTGGCTCGCCGAGGCAAAGCCCCCGGTCCAGCTAACATGACGAAGCTGGTCGGTTGACGACGCCGAAGTCTCCGAAGTAGGTTGATGGCAAAGCCCCCGGTCCAGATGAGGAGATGGAGCAGGTCGGTAAGGAGACGTTGCAGCTGCCATGTCAGCCGAGGTGTTGAAGTAGTTCGGCGTGATGGACGTCGAATCGATGAGGCAACGGTGCGGCCATGCCGATGCAGGTCGTAACTCGTGACGTGGTTAATGCTGGCTTGATGAAGTGACCATGCGGCGATGCCGGTGTGCCTGCTCCGTGTAATCCGTGGGGAGGCGATGTTGGTGATGATTTATCCTTCGCTATGCCGAACACTTGTTTGGCTTGCTGAGATGATGATCGAAGAAGTTGAGCTCGGCTCAACAAAGCGGCAACGTGTCTAGCGCAGGTCGGCAGCCGTGGAGCAATATTGCCGGACTGGTTTGACACCAGCGTGATGGTGAAGCTTACCTCGGAGGAGGCTTAAAATTTTATGGGTACGTGTTTAAAAACAACACACAATACCCTAGAGAAAAATTCCTTCAAAAGGGTTGTCCAATATTCCGTTCATGAAGAAACATGAACTCGGGTCGGATTCGTATTCGCGTAGAAAACAGATCCGAAAATTGGTCCACTCATCGGAAGGTTCCCGGAGTTTGAACCGTCAGATCGAGCTGAAATTTGGAGGGGTGGTAGATATGGGAATTCCACAGCAGATGAATGGTTGGATCTTCCAAAGGACCTCCGAGCTGGGCTCTGGAGACCACGCCCTAAACTCGTCCAGATTCCCATCCATATTTGACAGGGCTCCGGTATATCGTAGATTGCCAGAGATTCCTCCATCGGAACTCGACGAAATTTGGCATGGTTGTTGTACACGTAATTCCACACAATTCCACCAAAAGAATCGTTAAAGCGATGCTCGAGGAGGTAGTGGCAGCGGATACAAGTTTGCTGTTCGGAGAAAACATCACAGTCGCCCAAGGGCAATGTTGACGTTGAGCCCCCGAGCTCCATGGATGATTCTTCCATGATCATGATAAAGATCGGAGTTGAAGTTGACGAAGGCCCTCGTCCGAACATGATGATTGGAGGTAGGGCACAGTCCTTGGTTAGGCCTAGGTGACCAGTCGAGCCGACGAAAAAAGATGCCGACATCGACCATAAAGCTCGGCTCCGATGTGTAGATCGCGCCGGAGACGATCCGAATTCCCATCGCCCCATGGCGATCGCCAGCAGGCTCTCAATGAAAGCACCAATGTCGGTTCAATATCCGGCGTATCTCGTAGTAGGGGTCCTAAGCTAGGCGTCTTGGAGCGATGGTAACATGGACACGGGGTTTTACCCAGCTTCGTGCTCTCTTGATGAGATAATACCTAGCTTCGTTAATCTCGGCCTCCTCTCTCTTGTCCTACTGCACTGACGCTGCCATGGCACAAGCGCTACATTTGTCCTTTTCTGTCCACTGTCTTTGTGTGGACTTTCTCTACGGTGACGAGGCTAGCAACTAGCTAGTTCGTCGCGCCACCGACGGGGTCTATCGTGGAATTGTCACGGCAGATGTCCTAGTGTGAGGACTTCGTCGTGGAGCCATCGCAACGAGATTAGCTTAAAGGGGTTAATCAGGACAAAGGACACGAGGAGTTTATACTGGTTCGGCCCCTTGCGGTGAAGGTAAAGGCCTAATCCAGTTTGAGGTGGTATTGCTAGGGTTTCGATGAACAGGGAGCAAATACGCTTAACCTGGCTCTCGATCTGTTGTTTCTTGTCCCTAAACCGCCGCCGGGTCGTCCCTTTATATACATAGGTTGACGCCCCGCAGTTCACAGAATCCCGACCGACTCATAAACGTGTCTGGCTCGGTATCTACTCTTTCCTATCTTACAATACAAGTCATACGCCTATGGCGGTTTACGTCTATGGGCCCTAACCCGCCTCTGGGCTTTGGGCCTTCTTATTCTATGTCTTGATGGGCTTCAATACTGGTAAATCATCATGAGTATGATCCGGCCCCTCCTGGGCAGTTTATACTCAATAGTTATATCCCCAACAGGGTCGCTCGCGAACGACTCCGTGTCCGTCGTGTCGGACACGACGCCACGACCATCGTCCACCGCAGTCGCCATGGTCTGACATGCACTGCATTTCTCCTCCCCCGTACTCTGCCTCATCGCTCCTCGGCACGGAATTATCTGCAGCGGCAACGCTAGCAACTAGTTTGCCGTGGCATCAGCAAGAATGCTCGCCCCAGACTCCGTGCTTGTTATGTCGGACGCGGCGCCGCGGTCACCGTCCATCGCAGTCACGAGGCACAACGTATTTGTGTGTGTTAAGCGTAAATGTTAGCTCTTAATCATATCCAGCGTATACAACCGAACACTCTATAGTTGCGTGAGCTGAGCCAATGTAGCCAACCAAACGCTATGCCAGAATTGCTCCCCTAATGCAAGAGGCCTAGATGCAGGCAACCAAATAAAGTGCAGATGTTAGTTTTCTGCCTGTTTTACCTTAGCCAGGCTCCATTGAGCAAGGTTGAGCTAACCAGGCTATAGCGAGAAGGCTACCAAACACGCCCATAGTTTTGTGATTCTATGGCTACGGTGAGATATCTTAAGAACAATATTGCTAAATTCAGAATGCCAAATGGAAGAGAAGTTTCATATCACATTGGAAAGGCAACAATCTTGTGGGATGGTTTTAGCGACATATTGGGTCAAACTTGTCCGGTTGAGAGGTTCCTCAGGGTATTCTTGATATCATTTCTGTTGGAAATATGCCCTAGAGGCAATAATAAAGTGATTATTATTATATTTTCTTAATCATGATAAAGGTTTTTTTTCATGCTAGAGCTGTATTGATTGGAAACTTAAATACATTTGTGAATACATAAGCAAATACCAAGTCCCTAGTATGCCTCTACTAGACTAGCTCGTTGATCAAAAGATGGTTAAGGTTTCGTGACCATAGACATGAGTTGTCATTTGATAACGAGATCACATCATTAGGAGAATGATGTGATGGACACGACCCATCTGTTATCTTAGCATATGATCATTCATTTTATTGCTAATGCTTTCTTAAATGTCAAATACATATTCCTTCGATCATGAGATCATGCAACTCCCGGATACCGGAGGAATACCTTATGTGCTATCAAATGTCACAATGTAACTGGGTGATCATAAAGATGCTCTACAGGTATCTCCGAAGGTGTCTGTTGAGTTGGCGTGAATCGAGATTGGGATTTGTCACTCCGTATGATGGAGAGGTATCTCTGGGCCCTCTCGGTAATAAAACATCATAAGAAGCTTGCAAGCAAAGTGACAAAGGAGTTAGTTACAAGATGATGTATTACAGAACAAGTAAAGTGAAGGAAATATGCCCTAGAGGCAATAATAAATTTGCTATTTATATTTCCTTATATCATGATAAATTTTTATTATTCATGCTAGAATTGTATTAACCGGAAACTTAGTACATGTGTGAATACATAGACAAACAGAGTGTCCCTAGTATGCCTCTACTAGACTAGCTCGTTAATCAAAGATGGTTAAGTTTCCTAGCCATAGACATGTGTTGTCATTTGATGAACGGGGTCATATCATTAGAGAATGATGTGATGGACAAGACCCATTTGTTAGCTTAACACTATGATCGTTTAGTTTATTGCTATTGCTTTCTTCATGACTTATACATGTTCCTATGACTATGAGATTATGCAACTCCCAAATACCGTAGGAACACTTAGTGTGCTATCAAACGTCACAACGTAACTGGGTGATTATAAAGATGCTCTACAGGTGTCTCCGATGGTGTTTGTTGAGTTGGCATAGATCGAGATTAGGATTTGTCACTCTGATTGTCTGAGAGGTATCTCTGGGCCCTCTCGGTAATGCACATCACTATAAGCCTTGCAAGCAATGTGACTAATGAGTTAGTTGCGGGATGATGCATTACGGAACGAGTAAAGAGACTTGACGGTAACAAGATTGAACTAGGTATGGTGATACCGACGATCGAATCTCGGACAAGTAACATACCGATGACAAAGGGAACAACGTATGTTGTTATGCGGTTTGACCGATAAAAATCTTCATAGAATATGTAGGAGCCAATATGAGCATCCAGGTTCCGCTATTGGTTATTGACCGGAGATGTGTCTCGGTCATGTCTACATAGTTCTCGAACCCGTAGGGTCCGCACACTTAACATTCGATGACGATTTGTATTATGAGTTATGTGATTTGATGTACCAAAGGTTATTCGGAGTCCCGGATGAGATCATGGACATGCCAAGGAGTCTCGAAATGGTCGAGACATAAAGATCGATATATTGGAAGGTTATATTCGGACACCGGAATGGTTCGGAAGTGTTTCGGGTATTTTCCGGAGTACCGGGAGGTTACCGGAACCCCCCGAGGAAGTAATGGGCCTTATTGGGCCTTAGGGCAGAGAGAGGGAAGCGGCCAGGTGGTGGCGCCCCCCAAGGGGAGTCTTAATAGGACTAGGGGAGGGGGTGCGGCCCCTCTTTCCCTCTCCCTCTCCCTCTCCTTCCTTCTTCTCCTACTTGGACTAGGAGAGGGGGGGGGCGATTCCTACTTGGAGTAGGACTCCCCCCTTGGGCGCGCCCTCTAGGGCTGGCTGGCCTCCTCCTCCCCTCCTTTATATACGGGGGAGGGGGCACCCCATAGACACACAAGTTGATCTTTAGCCATGTGCGGTGCCCCCCTCCACAGTTTTACACCTCGGTCATATCGTCGTAGTGCTTCGGCGAAGCCCTGCACCGGTAACTTCATCATCACCGTCACCACGCCGTCGTGCTGATGGAACTCTCCCTTGGCCTCAGCTGGATCAAGAGTTCGAGGGACGTCACCGAGCTGAACGTGTGCAGATCGAGGTGCCGCGCGTTCGGTACTTGATCGGTTGGATCGCGAAGACGTTCGACTACATCAACCGCGTTACTAAACGCTTCCGCTTTCGGTCTATGAGGGTACGTGGACACACTCTCCCCGCTCGTTGCTATGCTTCTCCTAGATAGATCTTGCGTGATAGGCAATTTTTTTTGAAATACTACATTCCCAACAGTGGCATCCGAGCCAGGTCTATGCGTACATGTTATATGCACGAGTAGAACACAAAGAGTTGTGGGCGATAATAGCCATACTGCTTACCAGCATGTCATACTTTGATCCGGCGGTATTGTTGGATGAAGCGGCCCAGACCGACATTACATGACCGCGTTCATGAGACTGGTTCTACCGCTGTGCTTCACACACAAGTGGCTAGTGGGTGTCTGTTTCTCCAACTTTAGTTGAATCAAGTGTGACTACGCCCGGTCCTTGTTGAAGGTTAAAATAGCACACTTGACGAAAAATCGTTGTGGTTTTGATGCGTAGGTAAGAACGGTTCTTGCTAAGCCCATAGCAGCCACGTAAAACTTGCAACAACAAAGTAGAGGACGTCTAACTTGTTTTTGCAGGGCTTGCTGTGATGTGACATGGTCAAGACATGATGATATATAAATTGTTGTATGAGATGATCATGTTTTGTATAAGTTATCGGCAACTGGCAGGAGCCTTATGGTTGTCGCTTTATTGTATGAAATGCAATCGCCATGTAATTGCTTTACTTTATCACTAAGCGGTAGCGATAGTCATAGGAGCAATAGTTGGCGAGACGACAACGATGCTTCGATGGAGATCAAGGTGTCAAGCCGGTGATGATGGTGATCATGACGGTGCTTTGGAGATGGAGATCAAAGGCACAAGATGATGATTGCCATATCATATCACTTATATTGAGTGCATGTGATGTTTATCCTTTATGCATCTTATTTTGCTTAGTACGGCGGTAGCATTATAAGATGATCTCTCACTAAATTTCAAGGTATAAGTGTTCTCCCTGAGTATGCACCGTTGCGATAGTTCGTTGTGCCGAGACACCACGTGATGATCGGGTGTGATAAGCTCTACGTTCACATACAACGGGTGCAAGCCAGTTTTGCACACGCAGAATACTCAGGTTAAACTTGACGAGCCTAGCATATGCAGATATGGCCTTGGAACACTGAGACCGAAAGGTCGAGCATGAATTATATAGTAGATATGATCAACATAGTGATGTTCACCATTGAAAACTACTCCATCTCACGTGATGATCGGACATGGTTTAGTTGATATGGATCATGTGATCACTTAGATGATTAGAGGGATGTCTATCTAAGTGGGAGTTCTTAAGTAATATGATTAATTGAACTTTAATTTATCATGAACTTAGTACCTGATAGTATTTTGCATGTCTATGTTGTAGTAGATCAATGGCCCGTGCTACTGTTCCTTTGAATTTTAATGCGTTCCTAGAGAAAGCTAAGTTGAAAGATGATGGTAGCAACTACACGGACTGGGTCCATAACTTGAGGATTATCCTCATTGCTGCACAGAAGAATTACGTCCTGGAAGCACTGCTAGGTGCAAGACCCGCTGCAGGAGCAACGCTGGACGTTGTGAACGCCTAGCAGAGCAAAGCTGATGACTACTCGATAGTTCAGTGTGCCATGCTTTACGGCTTAGAACTGGGACTTCAACGATGTTTTGAACGTCATGGAGCATATGAGATGTTCCAGGAGTTGAAGTTGATATTTCAAGCAAATGCCCGGATTGAGAGATATGAAGTCTCCAATAAGTTCTACAGCTGCAAAATGGAGGAGAATAGTTCTGTCAGTGAACATATACTCAAAATGTTTGGGTACCACAATCACTTGACTCAACCGGGAGTTAATCTTCCGGTTGATAGTGTCATTGACAGAGTTCTTCAATCACTGCCACCAAGCTACGAAAGCTTCGTGATGAACTATAATATGCAAGGGATGGATAAGACAATTCCCGAGCTCTTCGCGATGCTAAAGGCTGTCGAGGTAGAAATCAAGAAGGAGCATCAAGTGTTGATGGTCAACAAGACCACTAGTTTCAAGAAAAAGGGCAAAGGGAAGAAGGGGAACTTCAAGAAGAACGGCAAACAAGTTGCTGCTCAAGTGAAGAAGCCCAAGTCTGGACCTAAGCCTGAGACTGAGTGCTTCTACTGCAAAGGGACTGGTCACTGGAAGCGGAACTGCCCCAAGTATTTGGCGGATAAGAAGGATGGCAAAGTGAAAGGTGTATTTGATATACATGTTATTGATGTGTACCTTACTAATGCTCGCAGTAGTGCCTGGGTATTTGATACTGGTTTTGTTGCTCATATTTGCAACTCGAAACAGGGACTACGGATTAAGTGAAGATTGGCTAAGGATGAGGTGACGATGCACGTGGGAAATGGTTCCAAAGTCGATGTGATCACCGTCGGCACGCTACCTCAACATCTACCTTCGGGATTAGTTTTAGACCTGAATAATTGTTATTTGGTGCCAGCGTTAATCATGAACATTATATCTGGATCTTGTTTGATGCGAGACGGTTATTCATTTAAATCAGAGAATAATGGTTGTTCTATTTATATGAGTAATATCTTTTATGGTCATGCACCCTTGATGAGTGGTCTATTTTTGTTGAATCTCGATAGTAGTGATACACATATTCATAGTATTGAAGCAAAAAGATATAAGTTCAATAATGATAGTGCAACTTATTTGTGGCACTGCCGTTTAGGTCATATTCGTGTAAAGCGCATGAAGAAACTGCATGCTGATGGGCTTTTGCAATCACTTGATTATAAATCACTTGATGCTTGCGAACCATGCGTCATGGGTAAGATGACTTAGACTTCGTTCTCCGGAACTATGGAGTGAGCAACAGACTTATTGGAAATAATACATACCGATGTATGCGGTCCGATGAGTGTTGAGGCTCGTGGTGGGTATCATTATTTTATGACCTTCACAGATGATTTGAGCATATATGGGTATATCTACTTGATGAAACATAAGTCTGAAACATTTGAAAAGTTCAAAGAATTTCAGAGTGAAGTGGAAAATCATCATAACAAGAAAATAAAGTTTCTACGATCTGATCGTGGAGGAGAATATTTGAGTTACGAGTTTGGTCTTCATTTGAAACAATGCGGAATAGTTTCGCAACTCACGCCACCCGAAACACCATAGCGTAATGGTGTGTCCGAACATCGTAACCGCACTTTATTAGATATGGTGTGATCTATGATGTCTCTTACTGATTTACCACTATCGTTTTGGGCTTATGCTTTAGAGACGGCTGCATTGACGTTAAATAGGGCACCATCTAAATCCGTTGAGACGACACCATATGAACTGTGGTTTGGCAAGAAACCCAAGTTGTCGTTTCTTAAAGTTTGCGGCTGCGATGCTTATGTGAAAAAGCTTCAAACCTGATAAGTTCGAACCAAAATCGGAGAAATATGTCTTCATAGGATACCCAGAGGAGACTATTGGGTACACCTTCTATCACAGATCCGATGGCAAGCTATTCATTGCTAAGAATGGATCCTTTCTAGAGAAGGAGTTTCTCTCGAAAGAAGTGAGTGGGAGGAAAGTAGAACTTGATGAGGTAATTGTACCTGCTCCCTTATTGGAAAGTAGTTCATCACAGAAATCAGTTCCTGTGATTCCTACACCAATTAGTGAGGAAAATAATGATAATGATCATGAAACTTCTGATCAAGTTACTACCAAACCTCGTAGGTCAATCAGATTAAGATCCGCACCAGAGTGGTATGGTAATCCTGTTCTGGAGCTCATGTTACTTGACCATGACGAACCTACGAACTATGAGGAAGCGATGATGAGGCCAGATTCCGCGAAATGGCTTGAGGCCATTAAATCTGAGATGGGATCCATGTATGAGAACAAAGTGTGGACTTTGGTTGACTTGCCCGATGATCGGCAAGCCATAGAGAATAAATGGATCTTCAAGAAGAAGACTGACACTGACTGTAATGTTACTGTCTACAAAGCTCGACTTGTTGTGAAAGGTTTTCGACAAGTTCAAGGAGTTGACTATGATGAGACCTTCTCACCCGTAGCGATGCTTAAGTCCGCCCGAATCATGTTAGCAATTGCCGCATTTTATGATTATGAAATTTGGCAAATGGATGTCAAAACTGCAGTCCTGAATGGATTTCTGGAAGAAGAGTTGTATGTGATGCAACCAGAAGGTTTTATCAATCCAAAGGATGCTAACAAAGTGTGCAAGCTCCAACGATCCATTTATGGACTGGTGCAAGCATCTCAGAGTTGGAATAAACGTTTTGATAGTGTGATCAAAGCATATGGTTTCATGCAGACTTTTGGAGAAGCCTGTATTTACAAGAAAGTGAGTGGGAGCTCTGTAGCATTTCTAATATTATATGTGGATGACATATTGTTGACTGGAAATGATATAGAATTTCTGGATCATAAAAGGATACTTTAATAAGAGTTTTTCTATGGAAGGCCTCGGTGAAGATGCTTACATATTGGGCATCAAGATCTATAGAGATAGATCAAGACGCTTTATTGGACTTTCACAAAGCACATACCTTGATAAAGTTTTGAAGAAGTTCAAAATGGATCAAGCAAAGAAAGGGTTCTTGCCTGTGTTACAAGGTGTGAAGTTGAGTCAGACTCAATGCCCAACCACTATAGAAGATAGAGAGAAAATGAAAGTCATTCCCTATGCTTCAGCCATAGGTTCTATCATGTATGCAATGCTGTGTACCAGACCTGATGTGTGCCTTGCTATTAGTTTAGCAGGGAGGTACCAAAGTAATCCAAGAGTGGATCACTGGACAACGGTCAAGAACATCCTGAAATACCTGGAGAGGACTAAGGATATGTTTCTCGTTTATGGAGGTGACAAAGAGCTCGTCATAAATGGTTACATCGATGCAAGCTTTGATACTGATCCGGATGACTCTAAGTCACAAACCAGATATGTATTTACATCGAAAGGTGGAGCTGTCAGTTGGTGCATTTCCAAGCAAAGCATCGTGGAGGGATCTACGTGTGAAGCGGAGTACATAGCTGCTTCGGAAGCAGCAAACGAAGGATTCTGGATGAAGGAGTTTATATCCGATCTAGGTGTCATACCTAGTGCATCGGGTCCAATGAAAATCTTTTGTGACAATACTGGTGCAATTGCCTTGGCAAAGGAATCCAGATTTCACAAGAGAACCAAGTACATCAAGACACGCTTCAATTCCATCCGCGATCAAGTCAAGGAGGGAGACATAGAGATTTGCAAGATACATACGGATCTGAATGTTGCAGACCCGTTGACTAAGCCTCTCTCACGAGCAAAACATGATCATCACCAAGACTCCATGGGTTAGAATCATTACTATGTAATCTAGATTATTGACTCTAGTGCAAGTGGGAGACTGAAGGAAATATGCCCTAGAGGCAATAATAAAGTTGTTATTTGTATTTCCTTATATGATGATAAATGTTTATTATTCATGCTAGAATTGTATTAGCCGGAAACTTAGTACATGTGTGAATACATAGGCAAACAGAGTGTCCCTAGTATGCCTCTAGTAGACTAGCTCGTTAATCAAAGATGGTTAAGTGTCCTAGCCATAGACATGTGTTGTCATTTGATGAACAGGATCATATCATTAGAGATGATGTGATGGACAAGACTCATCCGTTAGCTTAGCACTATGATCGTTTAGTTTATTGA
The DNA here is from genome assembly GCF_018294505.1 of Triticum aestivum. Lineage (NCBI taxonomy): Eukaryota > Viridiplantae > Streptophyta > Magnoliopsida > Poales > Poaceae > Triticum > Triticum aestivum. Next base: position 255,232,462 of record NC_057796.1, read on the forward strand.
TATTGCTTTCTTCATGACTTATACATGTTCCTATGACTATGAGATTATGCAACTCCCGAATACCGGAGGAACACTTAGTGTGCTACCAAACATCACAACATAACTGGGTGATTATAAAGATGCTCTACAGGTGTATCCGATGGTGTTTGTTGAGTTGGCATAGATCGAGATTAGGATTTGTCACTCCGATTGTCGGAGAGGTATCTCTGGGCCCTCTCGGTAATGCACATCACTATAAGCCTTGCAAGCAATGTGACTAATGAGTTAGTTGCGGGAAGATGCATTACGGAACGAGTAAAGAGACTTGCCGGTAACGAGATTGAACTATGTCAGGGAAAACGATAACTATGGGATCCCAGGGAATCCCTTCTACGGTCGGCGGGGGTGAAGAGCTGCGCAAAGAGCAGGTCTAGTGATCAGCGCGAGGGGATTTTTACCCAGGTTCGGGCTGCAAATGATGCGTAATACCCTAGTCCTGCTTGTCTGTGTTTATTTGGTGTTCTTGTGTTCTTGGACTAGCTACCACGCGTGCATAGTTCCAAAAGTCTGAATCCTTCCACATTACGCCTCGGGCCTCCTTTTATATGTAGAAGGGGTCGCCACAGTGGCACACAGGAGGTGGAAAGTATCTACTGTGTACAAGTCTATCGCCTGGCATCGTAGGACAAACACATTTAATGCGCCGTCTACGTGTCCTCTTGCTTTATCAGGGACGGCAACAGAGCTCGTCCCATCCATCACCGCCTTGCCTTGCTTCGACGCGCGTCCAAGCTGACGAGGCATGCAACGCCATGCTGGCTGGCTGGTTGTTGTGCTGGTGCGGTAACAGAGTCTTCACGAAGATCTGCATGCCACCATGCATGTGCTTGCCTAGTTGGCCTGGAAGCTGCATGCTGCCATGCAGGCGCTTGCCTAGTTGGCGGGATGCTTGCCACGTCGGGGTCTTGTCGGGGTCTCGCGGGCGTCCCCGGCAAGGATCTTGTCGGGGGTCTTGGGCCGTCCCCGGCAAGGGTCTTGCCGGGGGTCTTCGTCTTCTGGTTCTTATCTAGTCTTGCAGGCCTTTGGTCTTCACAAAGATCTGCATGCCACCATGCAGGCGCCTCCCGGGCCTTGGTTCCGATGTTGTCGATGGTGTCAGAACTCTCAGGCTCAAGGGTGGAGGCCTTGCTGGTGTTGGGCAAGTTGCCCCGGCAAGGCTCTTGCCGGGGCTATGTAGGCCACCCCAGCAAGGGTGTTGCCGGGGGAAATCCACCTTGCCTCCTTCGCTCTTCATGCCTCTGGCTTGAGTGTTGCCTTGGCAGTCTTATTCTTTCCCCTTGCCCCGCCAAGCATGGTCGCAGGTGCGGCTACGACTGCCCGTGCACAAGTAAAGGGGTACAGAAAGGCCCCTACATTTGTACACCGACAGGAGCCCCCGGGCTTGGGCCACAGATGGGCATGAAGTGTTGTTAGGCCAGGCCCAGAATGGTGTGCGGGCGCGCGTGGCAGAGTTTTTACTGTAGTAATTCTTTCACCAGTTGCGCTTCCCCATGACCCGCATTGAGCGCGTGACGTGGGGGTCGTGCGTGGGACGGTTGCAGCACGCTTGCGTCATCTTGCGGTGAATAGTAAAGAGGCGGCCCGCGTCTTCTCCATAAAAAAGAGGAAACTACAGGGCCACTGCTCAATTACCCTCCTCACCTTTCCCAATCTTGGAACCGCCGTTCCACGTTTCCCACCATGCCCGTCTTTTTTGCCACGTACGTCGCATGCATGGTGTGGGGTAGGTGACGGATGCGCGGAATATGGGAAGGCGCGCCGTGGCCGATACCCATGTGCCTTTGATTGGCGCGGGGAGGGCTGTCGACGACCTCGCTCATTGCCAACTTAATGAGCTGGACTTGAAAGGGCTCTTCAGAGATGTAGAGCCAGTCTTCAGCCTTCCCTGCTTGGCTATAAAAAGGGGGATCAGGAGGAGGAGGAGAGGCATCTTCTCATGTCGCCTCCATTCTCCATCCACCACCATGCCGAGAGGGCACGGCCGCGGCCGTCCTTCTGCGGAGGCGACTAGATCTTCCTCTCGCCAGAGAGCCATGGCGGTTAAGGAAGAGCCAGACGCCCAAGGTGGAGGCGCCGGACGGGGTCGCGGTCGGCGAGGCGATCGAGGGAAAGGTGGGCGCGGAAGGGGGACACATGCGACGCCACCGTCTCCACCACCATCTCCTCCTGCTTCATCGAGCGGCCATGTCGGGGACACAGCGCTGGAGTTCATCTCGCAGCTGCACGAACCGCCGCGTAGCCGCCTCCGTCTTCCCGAGGCGTTCGCGAGGGTGTTGGAGGTCGACCAACCATCGAGGTTGAGGCTTCGCATGAAGGGGTGTTGCAATGGCGACATGTGGGCGAACGTAGAGTTCCCCATCCCTCATGTTATGCTTCTTCATCGTGGTTGGAAAACCTTCGGACGTGCCCACTGCCTGATGAAGGGGCACGTCCTCCACTTTAAATTGGTGGAGGCCGATCTTCTCTCCATCAAGGTTTTTGGCCGCTCGGGAATCCGGCTAGGGTGCTGCACGGAGAGCTCGACTGATGATGAAAGCTCTTCCTTGAGCGACATCGACGAGGAGGAGACCGGTGGGGAGGACGACGGGGACGGGTCTGACTAGACGTCGGGCACCCCATCCCTAGCCGACGCCGGCGACACCACCATCTGCACCTGGCCCTTATCCCGGCAGAGCGATTTGCCTGGGAGTAGTTCTTGGCGGTGGCTCCCTGAGCCAGCTCCTTGAACTTCTCAGGGCTGTCGCTCCTAGCGGCTGGCGCTGGAAGGCTGGAGAAGACAAAGAAGGCGGGTGGCGGTCCGTCAAGTCGGAGTACGATGGCATCGACGCCTTCGTCTCGTATTGCCGGCTCGCTGCCTCATCTTTCGGCCTCTCCCCTGGCACCGTCATCGCCAGCCCTTTTCTGGGCGGCCGCCGGGATGTTCTCTTGGTGTCTTCTGCTGCTCGTACCTCGCCTAGGCACACCTTTTGCCCTCCTGCTATCTTGATCCGCTTCCTGGACAAGAAAGGGATTACGTGCATCTTATCTTTTTGTAGATTTTTAAGCCTGCGGGCACTTGTCGAATTTAGACTTTGTAATCCCTTGCTCATATTTACATCCCGTATGAATTGTACTTGTTGATTAGCGTATTAATGAAAAAGGTGTTTGCCGGGTTTCTTTATGTGTGAGCGGGGCCCACACCAAGGAACGAGTCCTCGTTTTTTTAAGTAAACAACGTCGCCCGGCAACAGGCCTTGCCGTCCTCCCGCTTTATACCACGACTACACTCAAGCCCTTGGCGGGGGTAGGGGCAAAGTAGGATTGGGCCCCTTGTTTGTCTCCCTTCCACCGCAACTACAACCAAATTCCAGTCTGAAAAGGCTTCGGGTACAGGAAGGAGGGAGCACGGCGGCATGGGATTAGGCGAGGTTTCATGCGTTCAAGTTTCATACGGAAGTATGTGGCTGGGAAAAAGACTTATCTGAATCCGCTTCCCCTGGCAGCAATGGCTTGCCGGGGTCGGGGTGCCAACTCGTCTCCTTTCTTCCAAAAGGTTCCGCTGAAGCACCTGCGCAGCCTGCGAATCCAAAAAGGACCGGAAGGGACACAAAGACACATACTCGACCTCTATGCTAGGGGTTAGTTGCCGCTAAGCACTATCAACCCTACAAGAGGGAGACTCAACCTAACATGCATGCTAACTCTTAGGGCACCAGCGCTTCGTTTATTCATCTGTTGCTCAGGAACTGCGCCTGGCTTTGTACAAAGGGTTACATGCCTCGCCGGCAAGGCTTGTACAAAAAGGTGGTTTATCGGGGGGCCCGACAACCGTGCCTCATGGGTAAAACTTGCGAATATGTTCGATGTTCCAGGAATTGCTCACCGGAATGCCATCTTCGGTCTCCAAGCGGACTGCGCCGGGCCTGGTGACTCGTATTACCCAATAAGGGCCCTCCCACTTTGGCGTCAACTTGTTTGAACTCTTCGCGGATTGGATTCGCCGAAGAACAAGGTCGCCTTCCTCAAGGCTTCGGGCATGAACCTTGCGGCTATGATAGCGGCACAAGGCTTGCTGATAGCGAGCAGCTCGCACAGCGGCCTGAAGACGATCTTCCTCAAGGAGCGTCGCATCATCTTGGCACAACTGCTCTTGCTCAAGCTCATCATAAGCGTGCACTCGAGGTGACCCGTATATGAGTTCCGTGGGGAGGACTGCTTTTGCCCTGTATACCAGGGCAAATGGTGTCTAGCCAGTGGCTCGATTTGGTGTCGTCTTGATTGACCAAAGAACCGTTGGCAACTCATCAGTCCAGCGCCTTCCGCACTTGCGTAGCCTGTCGAAAGTTATGGTCTTGAGGCCTTGCAACACTTCTGCATTCGCCCTCTCAGCCTGGCCATTACTCCTGGGATGAGCAAGAGAAGCAAAACAAACCTTGCCGCCGAGGTCTTGGATATACTGCATGAAGGTGCGGCTCGTGAAATGCGTGCCGTTGTCGGTGATGACTCTATTAGGCACACCAAAACGGCAGACTAGCCCCTTGAAGAACTTGACGGCTGATTGTGCTGTCACCTTTCTCACCGGTTCCACTTCCGGCTACTTTGTGAACTTGTCGATCGCGATGTACAAGTACTCAAAGCCCTCGACAGCACGGGGAAAGGGGCCCAGTATGTCGAGCCCCCAGACCGAAAAAGGCCAGGAAAGAGGGATTTCCTGAAGAGCTTGGGCTAGTTGATGAACCTTCTTTGAATGGAACTGGCACGCTTCACACTTGGTTACTAGTGCAGTTGCATCCTGGAGAGCGGTGGGCCAGAAGAAACCTTGCCGGAACGCTTTGCCGGCAAGGGCTCTTGAACCTATGTGGGAGCCACACATGCCTCCATGTATCTGTGCCAACAGCTTCAGCCCATTCTCCCGAGGAATGCACTTCAATTTCACGCCGTTCGGTCTCCTTCTGTATAGGGCATCATCCACAAACTGGTAGATGCCAGACCGACAGGCTACTTTCTCTGCCTCTTCCTGTTCCTCAGGGAGCACCCCTGTTTGGAGGAAACGAACGATGCACTGTGCCCATGCTGGAGCCTGGGGCTCGACGGCAAGGACTAAAGGCTCATCTTCGGCCATAAGGGCAGCTGCCTCTACGGTCAGGGCTTGGGGCCCTGCCGGAGGTTGCTGCTCCCCGGCAAGCTTGGGGCACCCGACAACGTCCTTCTCGGCGGCTCCTGGAAGCTCAGCGGGAAAGTACTTCCCGGGGCCTGCCTCCTTCGTTTGTTCTGTCCTGCTGATGGCTCAACAGATGGCTGGGTTTAATTGAAGCACAAAGGTACCTGGTTCCACAGGCAACTTGAGGGCAGCGCGTTTTGACAAGTCGTCGGCGATGATTTTCTCTGCTCGGGGAACATGCTTTGCTTGTAGACCGTCGAAACGCTCCTCCAACTTCCTCACTTCATCCACATAGGCCTCCATCAACTGGCTCTGGTAATCCTTGTTAACTTGCTTGACGCCAAGCTGCGAATCACCCTCGATGATGAGCTTCCTGATCTCGAGGTCTGCCGCGATCCTGAGACCGCCAAGCTATCCCTCGTACTCTGCAGTGTTGTTCATTGATTTTTCCCGGGGAAAGTGCATCTGGACTACGTACTTGAGGCGCTCTCTGGTGGGTGCGATGAGCAGCACGCCGATACCAGCACCTTGCAGTGAGAAAGCCCCATCAAAGTACATTATCCAATCACGACTCATCTCCTTGCCGGGAAGGGTGGTCTCTTGAATCTCTTCGTCGGGCGTTGAGGTCCATTCTGCTATGAACTCCACCAAGGCTCGGCTCTTGATTGTTGAAGTACTTTCAAACTTGAGGCCAAAGCTTGACAGTTCCAACGCCCACTCCACAATCCTCCCGGTTGCATCCGGGTTGTGCAAGATACGTTGCAAAGGGAGGCGGGTGACCACGGTGATCTCATGCGCTTGGAAATAGTGACGCAGGTTTCTCGAGGCCATGAGGAGGCCGAAAAGTAGCTTCTGTATACCAGAATATCTTGATCTAGCCCCCTGTAAGAGGGAACTGACAAAATAAACCGGGTGCTGCATCACCTTCTTCTTCTGTCCGACTTCGCCCACTTGCGCAGTCTCTGTCTTGCCGGGAACAGGCTTTGCCGGGGGCTTCGCCTTGCCGGCGTCAGGCCCTGTCGGGGAGAGCCCCGGCCAATCATCCGATGGCTCCGCCGCTACTGCTGCTTCTTCCTCAAGTTCTCTCTATGCCACCAGCGCAACACTGACCACTTGATTCGTTGCCGCTAAGTATAACAGCAACGGCTCTTGTGGTTTAGGCGCGACTAGTATTTGCGTGGAGGAGAGGTACCTCTTCAAATCTTGCAGTGTTGCCTCTGCCTCCGGAGTCCATTTCACTGGACCCGCCTTTTTAAGAACTTTGAAAAAGGGGAGGGCGCGCTCAGCAGATTTGGAGATAAACATACTCACAGCAGCAACGCAGCCGGCGAGCCTACGGACGTCTTTGACCCGTCTTGGCGCCTCAATCTGCTCAATTGCTTTGATCTTGTCGGGATTTGCTTCAATTACGTGTTGAGACACAAAGAACCCAAGAAGTTTGCCTGATGCGACGCCAAACATGCACTTCTCTGGGTTGAGCTTGAGGTTGATCTTGCGCAGGTTTGCAAATGTTTCCTCCAGATCTTGCACAAGCGTGGCCTTGTCCTTGGTTTTGACCACTATATCATCCATATAAGCTTCCATATTTCTATGCAGCTGGGGCTCAAAACCAATTTGGACTGCTCGGGCAAACGTCGAACCATCACTTTTCAATCCGAAAGGCATTCATACAAAATAGTACGTACCACATGGGGTGATGAACGTAGTCTTTTCTTCGTCTTCCTTCATCATGAAGATCTGGTGGTATCCTGAGTAGGCGTCGAGGAACGACAGCAGGTCGCACCCGGCAGTGGAGTCCACAATCTGGTCAATGCGTGGCAAAGGGAAAGGATCCTTTGGACAAGCTTTATTGATATTTGTATAGTCAATACACAGCCTCCATTTCTTATTTGCCTTACACACTACCACTGGATTGGCCAACCACGTGGGGTGGAGCACTCCTATGACCAAGCCTGCCGCCTCCAACTTCCTGATCATCTCGATGATGAACTCTTGTCGCTCCAAAGCTTGCTTCCTGACCTTCTGCTTGACGGGCCGCGCATGGGGACAATCAGCAAGGTGGTGCTTAATCACCTCCCTGGGAACGCCGGGGATGTCGGATGCTTGCCATGCAAACACGTCGACATTTGCCCGCAGGAAGGCGACGAGCGCGCTTTCCTATTTGATGTCAAGGGTGGAGCTTATAGTAAAATCCCCGCCCGTGCCGTCCTCCTTGATGGGCACCTTCTTGGTCTCTGGTGGTGTCGCCTTGGATTTCTTGCTCTTGCCGGTGGAGCTCTCTGGCATGTCCTCGACGGGAGCGCAGCACTCCGAAGAGGCGCGCTTGCCGGAGTGGGTGCTGGAGGTCTTGCCGGAAGAGGTCTCACCGGAAGGGGCCTTGCCGGCAGAGGCAGAGGTCTTGCCCCCGGGGCTTCAGCGGCAGGAGCAAGTGCCTTGGCGGCAGGTGCTGCAATTGCCTCCCGGTAGAGTTGGTCGGCGCAGATGAGCACATCTTTCTTGTTGGAGGGGACGGTGATGATGCTCAGTGGCCCGGGCATCTTCAACGTGTTGTAGGCGTAATGTGACACCGCCATGAACTTGGCCAGTGCTAGGCGGCCAAGGATCTCATTGTAGGGCAAGGGGATCTTGGCGACATAAAAAACGATCTTCTCCGTCCTAAAGTTCAGCTCGCCCCCAAATGTAACGGGCAACGTGATTTTACCTTTCGGCTGACTCCTCCCCGGGTTGACCCCTTGAAACGTGCCCATCTCCTCGAGATCTCCATCGGGGATTTGCAGCCTCTCGATCACAGCGGGCGAGATCAAGTTCAGACCAGCCCCACCGTCAACTAGCACTTTTTTCACCTTGAGGTTGTGTATTGTTGGTGAAACCAACAACGGCAAACACCCGACCGCAGTTGTGCGATCAGGGTGATCCTCAGTGTCAAAAGTGATAGGTGTGATGGACCACTTTAGTGGCTTCTGGGCATCGAACGATGGCTCCGCCGCAGTGACCTCACGCGCCGACTACTTCAGTCGGCGGTGAGAGGTGTGCAGTGGGGCGCCACCGTCGACGCACATGGCCTCCGTAGCTCTCTGGAACTCGTGCTCGCCGGACTCGTCGTCCTAATCATGATCATCGTCTCCCTCCTTCTTGTCGCGGCCCCGAGCAGGCCTCTCTTATTGATTGTCTTTGTCGCGGCGGCCTCCTCGACCTCCACGCTTCTTGCCGGACGCCTCAGCACCATCCTGACCCTTCTCCTTATCGCACCTCTCATACTCAGCTTTTTGCTTCTCCGCAAGCAGCTCAACGCGCTGGCAATACTGGAGGTCATGGCCCTTGGTGTGATGGATCTTGCAGTACTGCTTGTCGGAGCCCCCTGGCTTGTCGGCAGCCGCCAAGGCCCGGCAAGCGGCGCACCCGGCAACTTCTTTGCCGGGGTCGTCAGCCTTGGACCTCTTGGCGGCGCCGGGGTCCGCCGGATCCCTCGACGGCAAGCACAGTCTTGCCCTTATGCTTCCTATTGCGGCGTCGGCCCTTCTTTGCTGGGGTAATGACATCTTCATCTGTGGAGTCGGTTTCCGCACCGGCATCTTCGCCGGGGTACTTCCTCCCCTCTCCAGCCCGCGTACATCTATCGGCCAGACCATAAAGCTCGGCTACATCCTTGACCTTGTTCATCGCCAGCTCCTCACGCATCTTGCGGTTGCGCACATTCTGATGAAATGCACTGATGACAGCGGCAGGATGAACATCTGGAATGCTGTACTGCACACGGCTGAACCTTTGTATATACTTGCGCAGGGGTTCACCGTCCTTCTGTGGGATGATATGCAAATCACTTGCCTGGCCAGGAGCTTCGTGGCCCTCGGTAAAGGCGCCAACAAACTCGTGGCACAGGTCCGACCAAGAAGAAATGGAATCCACTGGCAGGTGCATCAACCATGACATGACATTGGGCTTAAGTGCCAATGGAAAGTAGTTGGCGAGCACCTTGTCGTCGCGAGCCCTGGCGGCTTGCATCGCGATGGTGTAGATGCCGAGGAACTCTGACGGGTGAGTCTTGCCGTTGTACTTTTCCCCGACATCAGGCTGGAACGTGCGGTGGGAGGGCCACTGGAACTGCCCCAGCTCACGGGTAAAGGCTGGACAACCCACCTCGTAAGGTAGGTCACCGGGACCCCCCGGCGCTGGGCGGTCCAGAGTGGGCCCCGCACGCCTATCTGACTCATGGCATGCTTCCCGCCGCCGCTCGATAGTGGTCTGAGCGTCTTCCGGGGCTCGCTCCCGAAGAACTTGACGTTGGTCGCAGCAGGCTCGTGGGTCGGACGACGCTGTGGAAACGTTGTTACGGGCGTCGGCCCAATGAGCCGGCGACTGCTGTTGCTGGTGTCGGGGAGGAGAGTGCACCATGGTCGCGGCACCTCCGGTCCTCCGACCACCGGCGTGCACCGGCTCTACAGAGCACCGACATGAGGGTCCCGCTAGTCGCGGTTCATCTTTATTGGCGAAGATGATGAGGCTCTGAATGGTGACTCTCCACTCATCAAGCTTCTCCGCGGCAGGAGGAAAGTCGAGGAGCAGTTGCACACGCGCCAACGCTTCTGCTGGCGTGGGTGGTGGTGAAAGCTGCATGGATCGTGACGCGCTCTGACTTCTAACCACGTTAGAAGGAGCTCTATCTCGCGGTCTCGCGGTTGCGCACCATTTCCGCCAGCGTCTAGGCGCGCATGCTAGCCCGGTGCATCACGCGAGTGACGCAAAGGGCTCTTCCCGCGGCGGTGTTGACGGAACTCTCCCTCGGCCTCAGCTGGATCAAGAGTTCAAGGGACGTCACCGAGCTGAACGTGTGCAGATCGCGGAGGTGTCGTGCGTTTGGTACTTGATCGGTTGGATCGCGAAGACGTTCGACTACATCAACCACACTAAACGCTTCTGCTTTCGGTCTACGAGGGTACGTGGACACACTCTCCCCGCTCATTGCTATGCTTCTACTAGATAGATCTTGCGTGATCGTAGGCAAATTTTTTGAAATACTACGTTCCCAACATTAAGAGACTTACCAGTAACGAGATTGAACTTGGTATGAAGATACCGACGATGGAATCTCAGGCAAGTAACATACCGACGGACAAAGGGAACTACATATTTGTCATAAAGGTTCGGCCGATAAAGATCTTCGTAGAATATGTAGGAACCAATATGGGCATCCAGGTCCCACTATTGGTTATTGACCGGAGAAGCGTCTCGGTCATGTCTACATCATTCTCGAATCCGTAGGGTCCTAACGCTTAATGTTCGTTGATGATATAGTATTATATGAGTTATGTATGTTGGTGACCGAATGTTGTTCGGAGTACCGGATGAGATCACGGACATGACGAAGAGCTCCGGAATGGTCCGGAGGTAAAGATTGATATATAGGATGATATGGTTGGGCCAAGGGGTAAGGCCCACGGGGTTTTAGGTCGGTGCAAAAGGAATTTTTGCGGAGGTCAGGGTCCAGACGCCTGGGACCCTGGCGTTTGGGCCAGACGCCGAGGACCATGGCGTATGGTACTAGAAACCGAGAAGGACTCTTCCTTGCATTCCAACCCGTCTTTGAGGAGGCTCTTTCTCCATGAAACGACCCCAGGGCTCAACATATAAATAGAGGAGCAGGGCTAGCCCCTGGGGGTCACCATGATTCACCAAGCCGTGTGCCAGTGCCCCCTCTCCCTCTAGTTCGTGCTCCGTCGTAAATCCATTGTGCTTGGCGAAGCCCTGCAGAAATAGTTTCACCACCATCGTCACCATGCCATCGTGCTTTCGGAACTCATCTACTACTTTGCCTCTCTTGCTGGATTGAGAAGGCAAGGACATCATTGAGCTGAAAGTGTGTTGAACGCCGAGGTGTCGTACGTTCGGTACTTGATCGGGACGGATCGTCAAGGTGTACGACTACATCAACCGCACTGATAAACGCTTCCGCTTAGCGATCTACAAGGGTATGTAGATGCTCTCCCCCTCTCTCCATGGATAGATCTTGCATGTGCGTAGAATTTTTTTTGTTTTCCATGCAACATTCCCCAACTGTGGCATCATGAGCCAGGTCTATGTGTAGATGATATGCATGAGTAGAACACAAAGAAATTATGGGCGGTGATGTTCATATTGCTTACCACCAATGTCTTATTTTGATTCGGTGGTATTGTGGGATGAAGCGGCTCGTACTAACCTTACATGTCCACGTACATGAGACCGGTTCCACCAACTAACATGCAACTTGTTTTGCATAAAGTTGGCTGGCGGGTGTCTGTTTCTCCCACTTGAGTTAAATCTAATTTGACTACGGCGGTCCTTGCAGAAGGTTAAAAGGCAACTTAATAATCACCATCGTGGTTTTGCGTAGGTAAGAACGGTTCTTGCTAGTTGCCCGTAGCAGCCACGTAAAATTTGCAACAACAAAGTAGTGGACGTCTAACTTGTTTTTATAGGGTATGTTGTGATGTGATATGGTCAAGACATGATTTGATATATGTTGATGTATGAGATGATCATGTTTTGTAATAAGTTCATGACTTGCATGTCGATGAGTACGACAACCGGCAGGAGCCTTAGGGTTGTCTTTTATTATTGTATGACCTGTGTGTCCATCACTAAGCGCCATGTAATTGCTTTACTTTATCGCTATACGTTAGCAATAGTTGTAGAAGCAATAGTTGGCGAGACGACCCTGACGCACCGATGGAGATCAAGATGTCACACCAGTGAAGATGGAGATCATGCCGATGCTTTGGAGATGGAGATGAAAAGCACAAGATGATGATGTCCATATCGTGTCACATATTTTGATTGCATGTGATGTTTATCCTTTATGCGTCTTATTTTCCTTAGAACGACGGTAGCATTATAAGATGATCCCTTCACTTAATTTCAAGATAAAAGTGTTCTCCCCGAGTATGCACCATTGCTAAAGTTCATCATTTCGAAGCACCTCTTGATGATCGGGTGTCATAGACTCTACGTTCACATACAACGGGTGTAAGCCAGTTTTACACATGCAGAATACTTGGGTTAAACTTGACGAGCCTGGCATGTACAGACATGGTCTCGGAACACTGGAGACCAAAATGTCGAACGTGAGTCATATAGTAGGTATGATCAACATATAGATGTTCACCATTGAAGACTACCCCATCTCACATGATGATCGGACATGGGTTAGTTGATTTGGATCATGTATCACTTACATAACTTGAGGAGGTTGATTTAAGTGGGAGTTCATCAGTAATTTCATTATTTGAACTAAAATTTATCATGAACTTACTCTTAATAGTTTCAGCATATCTATGTTGTAGATCAATGGCATGTGCTTCCGTTCCCTTGAATTTTAATGCGCTCCTAGAGGAAGCTAAGTTGAAAGATGATGGTAGCAACAACACGGACTGGGTCCGTAAGTTGAGGATTATACTCATTGCTGCACAGAAGAATTATGTCCTTGATGCACCGCTAGGTGACAGACCTGTTGCAGGAGCTGATGCAGATGTTATGAACGTCTGGCAGGCTCGATTTGATGACTACTCGATAGTTTAGTGTGCCATGCTTTACGGCTTAGAACAGGGACTTCAAAGATGTTTTGAACGCCACAAAGCATATGTAACACCCCGGATGTAACTTCCCATATTTGTAACTCCAACTCTTGCCATTTTCGGCTATGTGTTATGATATTCCCTCCGTGGTCGGGTTTTGTCTTTCGTTTTGCATTTTGTCCATGTCATGCATTTCATATCATGTCATCATGTGCATTGCATTTGCATACGTGTTCGTCTCATGCATCCGAGCATTTTCCCCGTTGTCCGTTTTTGTCGGGACCCCGATTCCAAGTCACATCGATCTAGCCGGTAACACCTCATATCACTTTGTGGCCTCACGCACGGTATTCCCACGGGTGTCGCCTTACCATGGCCCGGGACCGTTTGCGTCTTTTGGCTCACGTATATGATAGTGTCGCTAGCATCCATATGACAGAGAACCTGGGCCGACATGACTAGTCGTGAACCCAAAGTGGCACTAACTTACGGGGACAAGCATACATGAATCAACATCGAGCATGTCGGTCAGCAGCGTGCGAATCCAGGCTGTAGCTCTTGGCTAACAGGACTCCGGGAACCCGGGCTGTAGCAGGCTAGGCAGGACTCCGGATGTCACCGCGTGACATTTCCCCGAAGGGACAGACACAGGAACGAAGTGAATCACATGCCGGCCAGTCAAGTGTTCCGGAGCAGTAGTGCCGGGCTAGCAGGACTCCGGTGAACCAGGCTGTAGCGGACTACTATGGCTCATGGAAGCACAAGACTACATTTCCCCATAAGAGAGGCTACCAAGGATAAACAACTAGGTTGTCGGATCCCGCACATACCAAGCATTTCAATCATACAAACAATATGCTCGATATGTGCAAATACAACATGGCATCACAACAAGACTCTACGACTCATAGTATTTATTCATTAGGCTCCGAAGAGCCAGATATTACAAACATGGGTCTCATGACCCAACATTCAGAGCATACAAGTCAAACACATGCGGAAGCTTAACATGTTTGAGTACAGACATCTACAAAAGAAAAAGGTTGCGAAGCCTGACTATCTACCAGATCCTGCCGAGGGCACAAGATCGTAGCTGAGGTATCAAGCTAAACGTCGAAGTCCACACGGAACTACTAGCGAGACTGACGTCTCTCTGCAAAACATAAAATAGGAAAACGTGAGTACAATTGTACCCAGCAAGACTTACATCAGAACTATCTACATATGCATCGGTATCAACAAAAGGGGTGGTGGAGTTTAACTGCAGCAAGCCAGCTTTGACTCAGTGGCTAACCTGAACTACGACAGCAAGCAACTCTTTTGAGGTGGCGCACATGAGTCCACATATTCACCATATCAATACACCACTATGGATCCGCTCCCGTCTCCCTACGAGAACGCCATCCATAGCACTCACGCTTATCTTGCGCATTTTAGAGTATCCACTTTCACTTGTCTATGAACTGTATAGGCAACCCAGAAGTCCTTTACCGCGGACACGGCTATTCGAATAGATGATGTTAACCCTGCAGGGGTGTACTTCGTCACACACGCTCTCGCCACTTACCACCATGTACACGTCGTGTACCTCGGCAACCCTCAAGCGGAAGCCTGGCGAGGGAGTCAGCCACGACCTGACTAACCACACAAGTCTCTCATCCAGGTTTATCGCCTATTCGGGTTCCATCCGCAAGGAGATCCGGCCGGGGTGTCGCTCACGGCCCCAAACGATGTGTGCAGGGTTCCCAAGCCCACCTCGACGGATGGATCTACGCTTGGTACACTGTGCAACGGTGCCTAGTCTGTCCCAAGCCCACCTGTACCGGGTACCACTTGGTAGACTACTAACACTACCTACAAACACCAGAAACTAGTTGCAACTCCTGGACAGAGATCAGGTTGATTAATAAGTCGAGAGAGCTTGGAGCGCCCGGAGCCCAATGTGTGGTAGTAACTGTTCATGGATCACAAACACAGAACTCAGTTCCTGAGGACGGTTTCAGTGAGACAACTCACCATGTACTCCTACATGGCCTCTCACCGCTACCTTTACCAAATCATGTTCACACACTTAGCTCTCACACAGTAGGACATGTTCACAACTTTCCAATTCATTCCTGATGAATCAGACCTGACACAACTCTAAGCAATAGCAGGCATGACAAACAGGCATGAATGAGTAGGCACATCAGGGCTCAAACAACTCCTACTCATGCTAGTGGGTTTCATCTATTTACTGTGGCAATGACAGGTCATGCAGAGGATAAAGGGGTTCAGCTACCGCATCAAGTAACAGATGAATCATTGTTGTCCTAATGCAGTAAAAGAGAGCAGGAGCGAGAGAGTGGGATTGTATCGGAATGAGCAAGGGGGTTTTGCTTGCCTGGCACTTCCGAAGATCATATAGCTCTTCATCAGTGTCATCGAACTCATCGTCGGAACCACGTCTATCGAGAGGGGACAACACCGGCAAACACAGAAAGAACACAGTCAATGCAATGCACAATATGATGCATGATCATGACATGTCAATATGCTGTGATTTGAGCTAATGCAGCTAAGAACAGAAGGGTTTGAGTTGATTTGAACCAAAGGTTCAAATTCAAATTCAAACTAAGAACTTATAAAGTGCATTATCATGTTTTGATCTAAACAGCAAGGTTAAGTTGTTTAAACATGCATGAAACCAGTACAGATGGATAGATTGGATTTTTCTGATCATTTTTCATATATAAATCTTTTCATTTGGAGCTACAGATTAATTTCTATGATTTTTAGAAGTTTATAACATTTTATGAAATAAATAAACTATTTAAGATTTATTTAAATTCCAGAAAGGAATTACTGCATCAACATGACGTCACTATGATGTCAGCGGTCAACAGGGCCGGTCCAGGTCAAACCTGACGAGTGGGGTCCACACGTCAGTGACTAACTAACTAATCTAAGTTAATTAGTGTTAAACTACTACTAACTAAAAATGTCAGTGGAGTTAATTAACTTAATTAAAAACTAAACTAGGATTAGCTGGGGCTGGGGCCCACTTGTCAGCGACCCAGGGGAGGTCAAACCCCTGGTCAACAAGGTCAAACAGGCCGGCGGCTTGACGCCGGCGATGTCATACGAGGCGGTGGCGCTCGGGATTCTTTCTCCGGCGACCAAAACGATTGCCGAGGCCATATGCGGGACGAGGGGACCCGTCCGCATCGATTGGTGGTCGAGGCCGGGCCTGAGGGGCCCGGAGGCGACGACGACGAGCACAACGGTGGTGCCCGGAGTACGGCGCGCTCGGGAATGGCGTTGTGGTGTACGGGAGGAAGAGCTGGTGGTGGTGTTCGTCTCCTGGGAGGGTGCGGAGCTCGTTGGCGGGCCCGGACGCAGGTTGCAGCAACTCTAGCAGCGGCGGCGCCATGGCCAGCGGTGGCGAGCTCGGAAGCTTGCGGAAACGGCGACTAGAGGACGTGCGAGGCCGGGGCGAGAGAGGGGTTTCGTTCGTGAGCTCACCACAGTTCGAGTGGAGTCGAAGAAGAGGCCGGGGAAGCGCTGTGGCCGACGAATCGACGACGGTGGGGACGAAGCAGAGGCGGTGATGGGGACGATGGGGGCGACGTTCTGCTGCTCCCTGCCTTGCGTGCGTCGACGAGAGAGGGTAGCGCGAGACTGTGGAGCTCTGGGAAGGGCGGTGGCGCTTGGGGACGACGGCGGCCACGCGAGCGAAGCACGGCGGCGACGCGTTCAGTGAGGTGGGGAACGGCGATGGAGAGAGCAGGGGGAGAGTGAGAGAGGTCGGGCGGATCGGGACGACACCGGGACGTTCATCCACGCGTCCAGGGGCTCGGCGGCAAGCAGGAGGTGGCGAGGCGTGTGCTCACGCGCGGCGGCCACACGCGCTGTCCTCCTGGCGGGAGGTAAGTGATGTCTGGCAGGGGCCAGTGGGCTGGGCCTCTGCTGGGCCGCCAGGTAAGTGCCCAGTTCTTTCTCTCCCTCTCTTTTATTTTCTATTTTCTAATTATTTTGATTTGTTTTGAATTAGTAGAAATACTAACTCATTTTGTAAAATCCTGAAAATAATTGTGGGCACTATTAGAATTATTTCCAACTGCCCCCAATTGCTTTCATAAGTATTGAAGCATTTAAAATATTTATAGGCATTAAATGCTTCAATTCAAATACAATATGATTTAACTAAAAATCCATAAATGGCCAAGAAATATGCTCATCATTTTTGGCAGAGGTTTTCACCTTTATCAGAAATCATGAACATTTTCAAAGGCATTTTGGGTTCTTTGAAAAAGATTTTATTTGAACCTATTTGAGTTCTTTCTGGTGCTAGGGTTTGATCAATCCCCATTTCAGCTTTAAATAAAATTTAAACATGCTGCAACAGACATGTGCTAGCCTAGTGCAAGGTAAAGCTAGGGATGTGACAGTTTTGCAATCCGGCGCTCCCATCTCCTCCGGTGCACCCCTCTTGTTTTCTTTCGTGAGCGGGTGTCAAACATTCTCGGAATGGACCGAGGCTTGTCAAGTGGCCCTAGTATACCACCGGTAGACCACCGGTCAAGTTTCGTTCCATTTGGAGGTCGTTTGGTACTCCAACGGTTAACCGGGTAACCGCAAAGTCCATTTGTGTGTTCCAGCAAAACCCCCTCTCTAAATAGCCCAAAACCCACCAAAGTCACTTCCATGCTGTAGGTCATTCGATCACGATCGTGTGGGCGAAAACCGCACCTCATTTGGACTCTCCTAGCTCCCTCTACCTATATATTTGCATCCCCTCCCGAAAACGTTCGCAGATGAAACCCTAGCATTTTTCACCGCCGCCGCCGGACACGTCCGTACCCCGCCGGACAGACGCGCCGCTGCCCGCAGCCAGTCCGCCGCCGCCACGTGGCGC